>NW_021144870.1:70873-122871 GCF_900634775.1 Gouania willdenowi | reverse complement strand
AGAGGTTCTTACACATACACTGGTCTATGATACACTGACATGTCTTAGACTGTAGATAAAACTGGGCTTAACTTTAGACACGTTGATCCTAAATACCTGTTTTATTTATTACCACTCACTCCTTCCCTCTGACCACACCCACCACCATTATACCTACGCTTCACACTGGTCACCTGACTGGTTTGATTACACAACATAATAAACACAATAATCAACTCTTCCCACCCTTTACATTTACTACCTTGAGTCCCCCCCCCCCCCCCCCCCCCCCCCCACGTAGGTGTAACACTGCTCTCCCTTTTTATATTCTCCCTTTAATAAAGTGTTTCTTATCCTTCCTTAGGGAGGGCTGGTGATGGTCACAATTATGTAATAAAATAAATTCATTTATTTATTTACAATCACAAAACATGCATTACTGTCTATAAAAGATTACACTTCTTGTAGTGTTGACCTTTGACAGTATGTACAGACAAAAAAAAAAATCTTTTTAAATCTTGTAAACGTCTAGTCTAAAAATGAAATGAAAGTTTTTTGGACGTCTAAATTTAGACTAGACCTTTAAGTCTATACCTGGGTTTATCTGAACTTTAAACATCCAAGATGTGTATATATATATATATATATATATGTTGTTTAGATGTCTAATATATGTCTAGTCTACATTTAGTCATCTACCTCTGGTAGACCAATTGTAGACTAGATGTCTAAAGAACATTCAGATGTATATTTGACCTAAAAATGCTCAGTGGGAAGAGCAGCCACCCCCAGTGGCGCTGGAGGTGGCTGCTCTTGGGGGCAGCGCTTGCGTCCTGGGTTGTTGGGTGGCGGGGTGTTGTAGTGGGTTGCTCCGCCGGCCGGTCTGGGCGCCTTGGCCTGGTTCCCTGGGGCGCGCCTTCGCTGAGGGTGCCGCTGGTGCGGTGGGCCGGGTTGCCACCCCCCTTCCCGGGGGCTCACTTGGGGGACCGCAGGGGCCGGCTTGTGTAGCTTCGGGGGGAGGAAAGGGTGAGTTGTGTAGCTTCGGGAGGAGGGAAGGGTCTACTGGCAACGTTGGGCAACGTTGGTGTGGGTTTGCGGTGCCTGCCTGTCGGTCCGTGGCTGGCGGGGTGGCCCTGCTTGGGTGGTTGGTGGCGTCCTCTCTCGTCGGGGGGGCCGGGGCCGCCCACCTGTGGAGGATGCTATGTCGTGGTGTCATGCTGGCCTGTGCTGGCCCTGGTGTGGGAGCTGGCCTCTCTCCTGCTCGGGCCGCTCTGGGCTGGCTGGTGGCGGGGGTCGCCTCCTGGACTGCTGGGGGATGTGGCTGGTGCCTGGCCCCGCATGGGGGGGGGGGGGTCCCGCCGCGCTCCATATGGCCGGCATGGTTCGGGGGGTGCCGTGGGGGGTCTCCGGTTGTGCTGCTTGGCGCGTCCCTGGGGCCTGCAATGCCGCGTGCCCGTCTGCGCCATCTACCCTCTCCGGTGGCCCGCCATGCGGACGGCCCGGGCTCCTACCAGAAAGGCCTCCTACATGGACACTTCACATCACATACTCCCAGCTGGTGTGGCTCACCCACTTGTTGCACCACACTCACATACCCAACCCTTGGGGGGCTGGATGGTGGGGCTGGGGAGGAGGGGGCCGCCGCCTGTGCTACTAAGTAGTGGCACGAGGGCACCACTTCCACCCTCCGGAGCGATTGCACCTCATACACATATATACACATAGGCTGGATGGGGGTCCCAGGGGCCCAGTGTGGCTGGGCCCTTTGGTGGGGGAGGCTGTCTAGGGCTCATTGCGCGGGCGGGATCAAGGAAAGGCGATCTGGCGCGCTCTGGGGTGTTTGGTCGGTGGGGCAACTTGCAGCATCCCCTTGGTGCCCTCGGCGACTGTGGGCGTGGTCGCTGTCCCTGGGGGCGCTGCTCTCAGTGCTGCTTCCTTTCCGGGTCCTTCTGGCCTGGGGTCCGGTCCCTGCTGGCTCTGGGCCCGCCGGCGGGCGCCTGCTGGCTGCCCGTTCGGCACAGCTCTGGCCGTCTGCTGGGCATGGGCCTTGGCTCCTCTGCTGGGGTCTCGGGCGGGGGGCTCTCTGGGCCGGGGGTTGGGTGCTTGAGTGTGTGTGTGTGTGGCTGCCTCTCGGCCTGGGATCTTGGGGGCGTCTGGGGGGTTGCTCGGCCATGGGGGGGTGGCCTGGGGCTCCCTGGCCCCCACTCTTTCTGCTGGCCTGGCTGCATCTGCGGGCCAGGGGCAGTTCCTGGGTTTGCGGTAACGGTTTTTTGCACATATACCGGTATACGATGCACTGGCACGCCTTGGGATGTGGGATAAAACTCATACTGGGCTTAACCTTAGACACGTTAATCCCAAATACCTGCTTTAGGTACTACCACTCACTCATTCCCCCTGTTCACAGCCACCACCATCATAGCTAAGCTTCACACTTGTCACTATACTGGCTGGATTACACAACATAATAAGCACAATATATTCTACAACTTCACATCTCACCCTCTCTTTAAAATAATCTATTCTCCCCACCCTTTTTATTTCCTACCTTGAGTCTCTCCTCCATGCTCCCTTTCCCCTCCTCCTCCACTTAGGTGTAACACTGCTCTCCCTTTTTATATCCTCCCTATAATAAAAGATTTCTTACCCTTCCTTAGGGAGGGCTGGTGATGGTCACAATTAAGCAATAAAACAAATCAATTTATTTTATTGCAATAACAAAACATGCGTTGCTGTCTCATAATGATTGCACTTCTGGTAGTGTTGACCTTTGACATCATGTGCAGACAAGGAGAAAAAAAAAGAAATAAAGAATACATTCAATCATTAAATAAGCCTTAACTACCACAGGATTGAAGAAAATAAACTAGTTAGAATTTTTAAACATGTCAAGCTTTTTGGACTTCCGTTGTCACAACTCAGTCTACCAAGTCAGACCTACAGTACCTCCAGTGATGAGGTCATCAGTTATACCTCCACAGTGATGTCATCAATCCCAGTTCTCGACTTTTATGAAATAATTTATTAACGGTATCATTGTAGATCAAACAAATCCGACATCGCACACCTTTGAACCAAGCAGCAGCCATGTTGAAAGTCTCAGCTCTGTCTGATCCTGATCCACAGGTATTTGAGGAACACACACACAAACACAGCTTCCTTGCTTTTATAGATACAGTACAGTGCCCGTCGGAAGTGTGCATTCATGTGGGAGCATAAGTAGAGTTGTCAATTATGTCTAAATGAGTATGTGTTTGAAGGTTGGATATACATAGAGGTGTTTAAGTCATGTGTATTTTTTTTATCGTTCTGTTGTGTTTTTGAGCATTTTTTGTATAATTATTGTTTTTTGTTGCCATTGTAGTGATTCTGGAATCACTTTGTGTATTTTTGTATCTTTTTTAGTGTAGTTTTGTGCATTTCTGTTGTTATTTTGTATAAATATTTAGTTTTGTGTATTTTGAGTCAAGTTGTTTGGTGTATTTTTCTGTAATGTTTGTTTGGAGTAATTTTGTGTGTTTTGGGAGCCTTTTTGTATATTTCTATGCATTTCTGTTGTCATTTTGTATAAATATTTAGTTTTTTTGTTTTATTTTACTCATTTAGTATATTTTTTATTATAAATACTGTGTGTCTATATCCATCTCCTCCGTGCGTTATCTCTCACGCGTCTTGCACATAATCCGTCGCAGGTTAAGAGAGACACGGAAGGACCACGAAAAATAAATGTTTTGCAAAACCAAAGTCACAACTCTCTCTAAACGGCTCTGTGTGTGCGTTCAGTATTTTCATCCTGGTGTAGTGACGCACAGGCACCGCCCACACTCATGAGATGAAGGAGGAAGTGACGTCTGTGACCAGAGATTTAAAGGAAGTTTGGAATCACGGGAATATTAAATAACCTTAAAATATTAACTTAAATGACTTTTAGCGGTACAAAACGTTTTTAATATTAACCTTTTTTTTTTTAATCCAAACAAACTGCGACACGGTGACGTCATGAACCCGGAACCGGAAGTAGCGCGTTCAATACCGCGCTCTTATCGAGGGAGCGTAATTATAAAATTAATGTTTTGCTACAACAAATTACTCTAAAATAACAGATACACACACTCAGGGTATTTGGAACCCGTCGACTACGTTTCAGGTCGAACTCACACCGCGTTAGGGAGATATTTGACACACACACACACACACACACGCACACGCACACACACAGTTTTTGATTTTAGAGATAGATTTATGACTAAAATGTTTTACTATTAACATTCACATTTTGTGAAAAGGTCCAAAACTCCCAAATTAACATTAAATACTAAAATTGCAGTAAATAACGTGCATCAACTTAAACAATTAGTTTGCAGAGGTATTGCACAAATAAACTATTTAGCAACAATGATGTCATTTTCAGCATTAACCAACACACACTAAAGAAGCACCATCCATCCATCCATCCATCCATCCATCCATCCATCCATCCATCCATCGTCTATACTTTTCTATATTTTTTCTCTAAATGTTGATATAAAATACAAATATTTATATTTTAAACTCAATAAAATCTGAACAAAAAGACAATTCTCAGTCAAATTTTCATATTAAAAACTGTCACATTTATTAACAAAGAGCTGATCAATATGTTTAAGGGACAGCACGTGTGAGTGAGTTGTGGCTTGTTTAGGGTCTCAGTAATCCATCTGTTACTGTTATTACAACATGAACTATAAAATAACATCAATAACAGATATTTATATATAATCAATGTACATGCACATGCTGGAATGTGAGGGGAGCTCATTATAAATACTGAGGTATACGACACGCACACACACGCACACACACAATGTTTAATCTAACGTGGAATGAAGCTCCGCCCCTCCCTCTGATTCCCATCATGCACTGAAGCTCCACCCATCTTTGGACAGACTCAGTCCTCCTGTGATCTTTGACCTGTTCAAACTAGCATTAGCATTAGCTACAGTGAACCATCATCATCCAAAACAGGGGTTACCAACACGGGCCCGTGGGCCCCAGGGGGGCAGCATGGACCATGTGAGGGGCCCTCAGGCCTGTTTAACAGCAACTTCAATTCACAATGACATTATTATTAAAGTATGAAACATGTTCCATGTTTGAGAAATAATTTAAGTTGATAATGATTTTCAGAGAAATCCAATGAAAATGAAACAATTGAATAAATTAGGAGAAATAAAGTGTTACATATTAAAATTTAAAGTTAAAACATAAAAATCTAGTATTTAATAAGAGCTTTTAATCTGTCTGAGGTAGTTCAGTTTCATAAATGTTGATGACTTTGATCTAAACCATGACTCATCACATTTACAATGATTCAATAATCACAGAAAGATAATAATAATAATTACAGGATCATTGCATATTAAAATACTTTAAAATCAGGTTAAAGTCATGTCATCAGTGTGGGCGGAGCTTCATCAGAGCGTGACACGTTCACTAACCCAATGGTTCTCAACCTGTTCACCCCATGACCTCCAAAATAAAGGTCCCAGAGAGCGTGGACCCTCCAAAATAAAGGTCCCAGAGAGCGGGGACCCTACAAAATAAAGGTCCCAGAGAGCGGGGACCCTCCAAAATAAAGGTCCCAGAGAGCGGGGACCCTACAAAATAAAGATCCCAGAGAGCGGGGACCCTACAAAATAAAGGTCCCAGAGAGCGGGGACCCTCCAAAATAAAGGTCCCAGAGAGTGGGGACCCTCCAAAATAAAGGTCCCAGAGAGCGGGGACCCTACAAAATAAAGGTCCCAGAGAGCGGGGACCCTACAAAATAAAGGTCCCAGAGAGTGGGGACCCTCCAAAATAAAGGTCCCATAGAGCAGGGACCCTCCAAAATAAAGGTCCCATAGAGCAGGGACCCCCACTGTAGCTGAAGGTGGTTGAACACAGACATGAACATTGAAGAACAGTCATGTGGAGACAGGACCATCTATAAGGGGGAATAAAGGAGAGATTTTTGGGGTCATTGAAATGTAAAAGTGTCAGAAATGGAGAAATGTATCAAAAATACATTAAAAGGAGCAAAAATATGGGAATAAAAAGTGATAAAAATAGATTAAAATGTGGTGGTTTGATGGAGTTGTAGAAAAATGATAAAAAATAAGCAAAATGGGCTTAAATTGTTGATAAAATATTCTTAGTTTCTTGAAGGCATCTGGGGACCCCCTCCCAGTGTCTGGTGACCCCCAGGTTGAGAATCGCTGCACTAACCAATAGAAGGGTTAAATCCTTCCTGGGAATGAGATCAAAGCTGAAAACGTTCTGCTTCCATTGGCTGAACAACCAGGAAACCGCTTCACCTCCTGCTCCTTTAGGTCCTGGAGAGTCAAAGGTCCTTCAGGGACCTGACAGACTTCCTCAGGTTGGTGTAGAACTCAGTCATACTGGACGGGAAGAAGGAGTCGACCACAGAGCGGGGGAGGAGACCCCCCAGGTCCGTCTGGAAGAAACTGAACACCTGCGTTGTGTTGGGTTCTCTGAGAATTATAGATTATAGATTATAGATTATTTTACATAGTGATTGATCTACACGAGCTTTAAACATGACAGTTGTAGAGTTAGTAAATGTAGTTTTTAGATTAAATTAATCATCTTTAAATGTTTATTTTCACTGAAACCAACATGTGTTAAAGTTTTACAGATTTAATGTTTGGATGGTGATGTGTTTATGTTTTGTTTTCAAACAAAGTGAATTTTCTGTCAAATATTAGAAATGTGTTAAATTACACAAACATTACATGTTTTACGATGAATTAAAAGTTGTTAGTTATTAAATATTAAAATAGAAACACAATGAAATGTAATGGAAATGAAACTATTGCATAAATTAAATACTAATCAAGTGTTGCATGTTTAACATTAGTGCTTGGTTTCCTTCATTAAAGTCTATAATTATCAGCCAAAGTTTCAGAAAAGTCTAAAGGCTTTTATTTTGAAAATCTAGATCAGGGGTGTTATTCAGGGGCCAAATACGATCACTTTGATCTGTAGTATTCCACAGGGTTTATGAAGAAACTGATCATTTATCAATAAGTGACAGATATCTGTCCTAACAGGATCTACACTTTACATTTATTGATACATTTTAGAAGAGTTTCACATTAAAATGACTGAAATCATGTGAGAACCTGCAAATATTGTTGACTTTCATTCACACAATGATTGATTTTTACTTTCTCCTGGGGACGATTTGGATGCTTTAAAGGGCCGGATTTGGCCCCCGGGCCATGAGTTTGACATGTGTTTTCCATCTTGATGGACTGTTGCTGTGGTAAAGTAACTGTAAGTGTGTGTGTGTGTGTGTGTGTGTGTGTGTGTGTGTGTGTGTGTGTGTGTGTGTGTGTGTGAGGACCCACCCTGGGACAGGAACACAGATGCAGCCACATGGATGATTGAAGCCCCTCACGTAGCCTGACTGAGGAGGACAACTGGAGTGGAGCACGTTACTGGCTGTTACAGACACAGACAGACAGACACAGACACTGTGAATGATGGGAGTCAGGGCCAATAATGCTTTTATTCTGAAAGGACTTTGTTTGAAGGCATGTTATCACACACTAACACTAGAGGGCAGTATTTACTCTCAGGTAGAAAAAAATCAGTTAATATTTATAAAGCACAGGTTTGTTATTATTAATAATAATAATAATAATAATAATAATAATAATAATAATAATAACTGTAACCACACTGACACCCAACATTTGCCATTTGTTGTTTTAAGAAGTAGTACAGTAACCATAGGAAGTATGTATTCATATAGTGGGAGGAGCTTAAGTAGAGTTGTCAATTATGTCCAAATGAGTATGTGTTAGGGTTTGTGATGTACATACTGTACTCTGTAGTGTTATATTATTTATGGATGTAAAATAAAATAGTGTGTGAGATTTATCTGGTTTAATTCTATGATAAATGATAAATGTGTGAAAATATATATAGAATAAAGCAGAGAAAATGACTCAACTGGAAAGTGACTCCACATGTACATGTATTACCATCACTACACTGTATATACCTACAATATAGTACTGATAGTGTAACAATAATATTAATTATGTGTGTGTGAGATATGTGTGTGTGTGAGATGTGTGTGCGTGTGTGTGTGTGTGTGTGTGTGTGTGTGAGTGTGAGTGTGATATATGTGTGTGTGTGTGAGATATGTGTGTGTGCGTGTGTGATATGTATGTGTGGTGTGTGTGTGTGAGAGATATGTGTGTGTTTGTGATATGTGTGTGTGATATGTGTGAAAAATGTGTGTGTGTGTGTGTGATGTGATATACGTGTGTGTGTGGTGTGTGCGTGTGTCTGATATATGTGTGTGTGTGTGTGTGTGTGTGTGTGTGTGTGTGATATACGTGTGTGTGGTGTGTGCGTGTGTGTGATGTGTGTGTGTTATGTGTATGTGAATGTTATGTGAATGTGTGTGAGATATGTGTGTGTGTGTGTGTGAGATATGTGTGTGTTTGTGATATATATGTGTGTGTGTGTGTGTGTGTGATATGTGTGTGTGTGTGTGAGATATGTGTGTGTTTGTGATATATGTGTTTGTGAGATGTGTGTGTGTGTGATATGTGTGAAAAATGTGTGTGTGTGTGATGTGTGTGTGGGTGTGATATACGTGTGTGTGGTGTGTGCGTGTGTGTGTGATATATGTGTGTGTGTGATATGTGTGATAAATGTGTGTGTGTGAAATGTGTGTGAAAAATGTGTGTGTGTGTGTGATATACGTGTGTGTGGTGTGTGCGTGTGTGTGTGTGTGTGAAATACGTGTGTGTGATGTGTGTGTGTGTGTGTGTGTGTTATGTGTATGTGAATGTTATGTGAATGTGTGTGAGATGTGTGTGTGTGTGAGATATGTGTGTGTTTGTGATATGTGTGTGTGTGTGGTGTGTGATAAAAAATAACAGTTTAAAAGACTAAAGTCTTAACTCTAGTTTAACTCTAGTTTAGTGTTAGTTGATGACGGCGGTGAAGAACCATTATTACACACCATTTGATGAAATGGTTCCATCTTCATATTTCTTGATTAAAATGACGTCCACAAAGTCTCTGGGGGAGATGATGCCCATGGCAGCTGAGGGTGTGACTGTTCTACACACTGAGATGTTCTACAGCAGAGACAGATATCAGATTACATCAAAGGAACATATCAGATTACATCAAAGGATCATATCAGATTACATCAAAGGAACATATCAGATTACATCAAAGGAACATATCAGATTACATCAAAGGAACATATCAGATTATCAGATTACATCAAAGGAACATATCAGATTATCAGATTACATCAAAGGAACATATCAGATTATCAGATTACATCAAAGGAACATATCATATCCTTAATCAGGGACATAAACTCAGCCACTGCAGCAGAATAACTACTTTTATATTTTAGTATTGATCTACACTTACATTACAAACAGAGCTGATGATTCAGTCATGATCTGATCAATAACTGATCAATTGTTGATCAAAGGCTGTGAAATAACTGATCAGTCTGAATAGATAGTGGTTAGAAATGGAATCTCACAAATATATATAAATGTTATTTTATATCTAGACAAGTATTTATTATTTATACATGTCTTTTATAAAACAGATGGTTGGATGTAGTGATGATGGATGTATTGATGGTTGGATGACTCATTGATAACAGTGTGTTCCTTGTAGTGAAAAAGCTGATTTTTATACTAAAATGTGAACTTGTATTTAAAATTATACATATGTTAAAGTGTAGATTTAAAGTTTAAACCCCAAAAAAATATTCACACATGTAGTCCAACATTTGCTCACATGTTTATTTTATTACTTGTGTTTATTGTTCTTTATAAACAACTCTATGGTTAGAATGTCTATAATCTGATGCTACAAATGAACTAATTACTTTTGTCTGAGTTTTGAAACACATTAGTAGCTGTTTGTATAGATGTAGATAAACTTATATAGAATTAAAGCTGAATATTATGTCATTCAGAGGACAAACAACCTGGTTCATTAGTTACCATAGAAACAGACCTTGGTCAGATAAATGAAGTCATCATGTTTACCTCTGTGATTTGTTCCAACAGCTCAAACTTTTTCACGTTGTTGTCCCACTGGACCCTGAGCCCGTTGGGGACGGGTTTCAGACACTCCCACACTTTAACAGGACTGCTGCTGATGATGCCCTCTCCTTTATACCTGCAGCATTATTCATATGATTAGCGTTATTAGGATTAGTGCCAACATGTCACACAGTAGCTGCTGATTATTAACACATTACTTAAAGCAACAAACACATGGACACGTATGAATGAAGTTAGTTTAAAGAGAAATAAAGCAAAGGATGCTGAACCACTGTGTTATTAAAGTGTAATAATGTGGATTTTATGCTTTCATCTGTTAAATAAAGGATGATAGAAAAAAAGAATCAATGTTCTCACACATTCCCTGGATACTCAGCTGAAGGACGCCAAGACACCATCACATCATTCTGGAAAACACAAGGAGTTCATTAACAAAACAATGCTAATGCTAATGCTAAGGTATCATTTATTCAGACAACGTTTTTACTTCAATCTCCTGACACATTTCAACTGCCAGTCTTCTTCAGAGGCATCTGCTGAAATAAAAGTTGTGTGAATGAATGAAACTGTAACAGATTATTCAAAAAGACAAAATAAACTCACTGGAATTATTACGTGGAAGTAAAAAAAAAACTGTGTGCAAGCATTACATGACTGTAATTGAAGAAAATCTGTTGCTGTTGTAATCAATTACATTTTAATTGAGTTCAGAAAATGTGCTTTGTAATTGTAATTGTCATGGAATTTCTATCAAAACTGTTAATTATAATTTATTTAAACACAAACCTGATAAACTATGTTACAGTTCTATGTCTCACACATACAGTGGTGCAAAAAAGTATTTATTCAGTCACCAATTGTTAAAAAGATGAGAGGCCTGTAATTTTCATCATAGATAAACATCAACTATGTGAGGGCTGAGATCGTAAGTGGAGGGGGATTATCAGTGTCTTGTATGTCTTCCATTTTCTAATAATGGATGGCTGTTCATCATAGGAATGGGATCCACACAAGGTTCCTGCTGCTTAACAGAAGGTTTTCCTTGCCGCCATGATGAATTCATGTTGGGTGTGGGATACATATGTATGTGTATATACGTATATATGCATATGTGTGTATCCATAAAATGAAGAGTCCGTCCTTAAGACTGCTCTACTGTAAAGTGTCTTGAGATACCATTGGTTATGATTTGGTGCTATACAAATAAAGATTGATTGATTGATTGATTGATAATAATTGCTCCCACGGTTGATTTCTTCACAACAAGCTGTATAGTTGCACGATACCCATGGTACCCTAAGGTGTCAAATTGTAATGGTTCCTACTATACCAGAAATTCTACATGACGGTACTACCGTAGTTTATTTCCGACATGGTTGCATTCACAGAAGTTTTTTTATTCCTTTTTTTTGTTTTGTACATGCCGAAAAAGGAGACGAGAGAAGCAGTTTGCTAATCTAGGTCCCGTCCCTGTTTTGAACACAGAAAATTTACATCAAAGCTTGTCTCTCTGGTCAAACATTCTTAGGTTCTTCTGAACACAATTACAAAATTTTCTTTTTTTTTTTATCCTTTTTTATGTAGGATTTATTCTCATCTGTGGTCAGTGTTGTCTTTCTTTATTCCTCCTCCTCTTCATCGTTGTTCGTGTCGTCCTTCTTCCCTGCAGATTTCATTCCCAGACGTTGTTTGCGTTCCTCCAGTTCAAAAGAAAAGTTCATCTTCTTTTGAAGTTCCTTGATATCTTCAGAGAGTTTTCTTAGCATACGAAGGATTAGAAAGGCACATACCCCCATCATTAGCAGGCCAGTGATCATGACCCCTAACAGGTAGAGGTCCTTCCACTGAGAGGATTGAGAGGCACAGCATTTTAGGTATTTGGCCTTTTCAAATAGTTCATTTGTGTGTGTGTGTTGTGTGTTCTAATTGCTTTTTTTTTAAGTTTAAATAAAGGTTCAAGATACGTTTTGTAGGTGTTTCCCCAGATTTCTGAACAGTAATTTAAATGTGACCCTGTGAAAATCAAACCCTGTGGTACACCACATTGTATGGTTTGGCATATTGATATGTTTTGTTCAAAGTCCACATATTGTCTCCTATTTCTCATATAACTTTTAACCCAGTTTAAGGCGTTGTGGCTAATGCCGTAGTTTTGAAGTTTTTCCTCCAGAATATCGTGGTTTATTGTGTCAAATGCTTTTTTAAGGTCCAAAAAAATGCTGAATACAAATAAATTATTTTCTAATGCATCTCTTATATTTTCCGTGGTATCAGTTATAGCCATTGCTGTTGAACGTCCTTTTCTGAACCCATATTGGCCTTCGTGTAATATACTATTCTCTTCTATGAATTTCTCCAGCCTTTTCATGAACAGTTTTTCTAGAATTTTCAATAATTGCGGTAATATTGAAATAGGTCGATAGTTGGTAAAATCTCGTTTGTCTCCACTATTGTGGATCAGTCTGATTTTTGTGATTTTCATTTGGTCTGGGAAAATACCATTTTTGAATGAGAGATTGCTGATATATGTTAGTGGTGGTGTTATTTCAGCTGTTATAGTTTTTAGTAGACTCATAGTTAGATTATTAACGTCTCTGGATTTTTTTGAATTACAGTTTGTAATGATTGCTTTCACCTCTGCTTCCGTTACTTATTCAAGTGTTAAATGCTTATTATTCTCTATATTCTCACTGTCAAAATGGTTCTATTTAAGTGTTGGATATTGATAGATTCCTCTCCCAGTCTCCATTCCAATATTTATGAAGAAATTATTAAGTTCTTCTGCGATTTTCTTCTTATTGTATTCCTTTAAGTTGTTTATTATAAAGTGGTCTGTGGCTTCTTCTTTGCTTTTACGCGTAGATTACGATACTACTGGTACCAGTTTCTGCTACATAACGCTGCCTCTACTCTCCTCCTCTCACTGCACAGTCTAAACTCACTGCATGATATTCACTTGAAAACAAACCAACATGACAACCGAACTCCACAGCTGCTGAATGATTGGCTGTTTGCCTGTTACTGGTGACGTACAGAGAGATGATAGGCTGTTTCTGCACGCTGGGTCCGCCCCTCTGTTAGCTGATTGGCTGTTCGTGTGTTTCTACCCACATGAAGGAACTAAAGACAGCTCTGCTTCAACAGAAACTTGCTTCATAATATAAAAAAAGCTAAAGTTCTGTCTCTCCTGGACACGTGTATGTCTTACAGTCACAAACACCAGACAACACATGGTAGAAGCACCAGGCCTGAGCGGTGAGTCTACCGTCGTTGTCGTCAGTGGCGTCACTAATTTTGCTAAAAAAACCAAACTCCAAAAGTCCCATTAGGAACTATTTTGTCTTTAAATGAGACAGACGGTAAAACAATAGGAGATCTACTGTGCAGGCGCTGTCACCATTTATAGGAGCCAAAGGAGGAACACTTTTTTGTTTGTTTTTTCCCGCACGGACTCAGAGTGATTTTTTTTTTAATAAAAAATGTACAAACAATATTTAATAATTATATACATACAAAGGAGGGGTCACATCCAATCTCATAAAACACCAGTGATGTCATAAATATAGTTTTCTCGGGGAATCAGTTCCTGTTTATTGTATTTTATCCTCTATGGTTTATTATAGGGATGTAACGATTCACTCAACTCCCGATACGATTCGATTCACGATACTGGGTTCACGATACGATTCTCTCACGATTTATTTTACAAAATGGGAAAAAAAACTAGAAAATACTGTACTATTTTCCTTTTATTTTTCATTGTCAAAAGAATTCCTTGATAAACTATTCAAAACAATGCAATTTAACGAAAAATAAATCTTGAATACAAATGAAAATGAAGCCTATTAATTTAAATTCTGGTTCTATAATAAACAATGCAAAACTGCATAATAGTTCTTTTTCTTTTTAAAAGTGCAACTGAAAATGTATTTTGTGCCTTAACAATTGGACTTTAAAAAAAAAAAAAACCCGTGATTACACTGATTTACGTCATAATTGTTTGGACCAGCAGAGGGCGCTGGAAATACAGTGGTCGGTTGGCATGCAGATATCTTGCAGTGAAGAAGAGAAGCTATGCTAGCAGACAGAGCTAATAGAAAAACGTGACATTTACAGATATTCAAGTAATATTACAGATATTCTTTCGGTGCTAAAGGGGTAATGAATCATTTATTAACATATTTAAGAGTAGAAGGCAGCCAGAAAGAAAGTATTAGAAGACTCCGCCCGCCGCCTACACTTGTGGATAGTTAAAAAAAGGTACTGCGATTCAATTTTCAAAAAATCGATATCAACCGTGATACCTATGAATCGATTTTTAACTGCCTTACGATTAATCGTTACATCTCTAGTTTATTATGTTGGAGAAACATTACTGTCAAATAGATTTTTTAATTTTTAAAGACAGTGATTTGTCATCCTAAGTTGATTATTATTATTAGTTAAACAAATTGATGTACAAAGGAAACTGTATGATTATTTTTTCAATTTCAACCATATAAATTCTAACTTCTATTATTAGGTTTTTTATTGCTTATATGCTTTTGTTTATGTACTATTATTTTTTATTTATTTTATTTATTCAGTTTATTTCCGACATGGTAACATTCACTTTTTTTTTTTTTTTTTTTGTACATGCTGAAAAAGGAGACGAGAGAAGCAGTTTGCTTATCTGGGTCCCGTCCCCTGTTTTACCATTGCAAATTTACATGGGTTTACATGTCTCTCTGGTCAAACATTCTTGAGTTGTTCTGAACAGTCCTTTTTTGTGTATTCTCATCCGTAGTCAGTGTTGTCTTTTTTTTTTTTTATTCCTCCTCCTCTCTATCGTTGTTCGTGTTGGCCTTGTTCCCTGCCAGACGTTGTTAGCATTCCTCCAGTTCAAGAATAGTTCCTCTTTCGAAGGTGTTTGGAAGGTTTTTCCCTTTTCATCCATAATGTCACCACTCGGGAATGTCTCTTTTGGACACACAAGTTTGCAGCTTGTTTTGTCTCTACATGAAGGTTAATCCAGCTGTTGTTAGTTCTATTGGCAGTGTTGTATTTTCCACTGTTAGATTTAACTTGTATAAACACATTATTATATCTTAGTTCATAAGCAAATTAGTAATTTCATTGTACAGGAAAAAGTGTTTCTAACTGCACATATGACAATAAACACTTTGAATTTAAATTTAATGTAATGCTTAATCACCCCACCACCTAGCAATTGAAATGAATAAATGACAGACCTTTTTTACTCTTGGTTTCCACATTTAATTCAGTCTCCGTAAAATAATCACAGTCTGAGTTTTGTTTCCAGTGTTTATATAGATCTGGGTCCATATCCATGATTACCATCAGTAGTGTTGTTGTTTAGGTGGATCCTTCGTATTTTCCCAAGTTTTCCATTCTCTTCTCCCAGTGGTATGATATAAATCCTGCAGTTCCTTGTCCACGTCTTTAGAATCTTTCCTCCTTTTTTTATTTGGCGTGCCTTCCATGCGATGCTTGCATTTTTTTTTGTCAGGCTTTCATTAATAAAAACCTTCGTTTCCTTCAGCTTTCTTCCTTGCTTCAGTAGTTCTCCTTTGAATTTCATATTCGTGAAGGTTATTTTTACAGCTCTGTTATCATTTTTCTTTGGCAGGAGTTGATGTTGTCAGGGTTCAGGACAATGTCCTTCGACTCCAGGTAGTCAATGACCTGTTGTTCAATCGATTTTGTTTCTTCGTCACTCGCGTAACTCCTGGGTTTTATCTTTAGGCCTGTGATGGTGACATCTTTCTCTCTTTCCTTTTGTTCCAGCTGTTCAACCCTGGCGTTCAACAATTTTATCTCTTCAGCATTTCTTTCATTCTTTTCTTTCAGTACCTTTTCTTTGCTTTGTAGTCTTTCCAGTGAGTTTTCCAGCGTCTTTTCCAACGACTTTATCTCGGCAGATAGGTTTCGTAGACCCTCGCGTATCATCTCCTTGACCTCTTCCAAACCCGAATTGGGTTCTGAAGGGCCTCCCTGCGGTTTTTTCACCATTTTCCTTCAGTCTTGGGCCCAATTTTTCAGGCTGTTCAGCTGTAGCCAAGGTCGTGTTATCAGATCGAATGAAAACACGTCTGCTCTCTCCAAAGACCAGAGAAGAATCATGCACCAAACAACACTGTAAGTAATTAATAAATATTTCTAACTTGTACAAATACAATGCAGTTCATAAAAATAATAATAATAAAAAACTTCAGTATCGCGATATTATCTAGAAATCTTTGTCTGGTATCGTCGTTACTCATTTTGGTATCGTGAGAACTCTACCAAGCTGTTTACCTATTGCAGATTCAGTCTTCCAGTCTGGTGCAGGTCTACTATTTAGTTTCTGGTGTCCTTTGACAGCTGTTTGGTCTTGGCCATAGTGGAGTTTTGTCTCTCATAGTTGAGGTTTATCTATGATGAAAATTACAGACCTCATCTTTTTAAGTGGGAGAACTTGTACAATTGGTGGCTGAATAAATACTTTTTTGCACAACTGTATCACAATTTTTTATGCATGTTTTTTTCTTTTCCTCACTTTGTGGATATTTCATACATTTAAACCAGGTATATGTGCCTGTATCCATAAATTAAAGTAATCAAACAAATGTAGGGCCCTAGAAAATCTGTTTTATTCACTTTAATTCCATTTTTTTTTTTAGAAATATTCATCATTTTTTAAAGAAAATATTAATTTTTAACTCCTTTGAGAAAACAAAATAAATACTAATAAATAAAAAAAACTCATAATTAAACAAAAATGTCAGTCAAAAATAAAGTAAGATACAATTAAAAGGTAGATAAAAATTGTAGAGATATGGATTATTCTGACTGCTCCTTTTTAATTATTTATATGTCATAAAGATGTATGAGAACAGCATTAATGTCACTATATTTCCTCTCAGGGATCAATGATTTACTGAATCTGATCAGGTTTAATTAATTAAGTTTTGATCAACTTAGATTAAATTAACCTAATTGAAATGATCCGATCTTCTGTCGATCTGATGAAATGTTATTATAATGTAACATTCTAACAACGTTGTTCCAACAGACTTTTATTTTGTAAACCAGAAGTTCCCACTGAAACGGTTGTACTTGAGGTAGCTAGCTGACTGTGAATGTGTAACTATAGACATGGACAAAAAACTGGAATAAAAATAACTAACAACACGGACTGAGTTATTCTTAGTTAACCAGACATAACAGATCAAACACTGAGCAGGTGAAGATGATTAAAGCTGATCACGTTCTCACGGAGCACCGAAACACGGGCGGGGTTTTACAGGCACAGCAAATTTAAACAGGCACTGGTGGCTCTGTCAGTGATAATTTATGTTGTTTTAGATGGTGTTTGTGGTGATTTAAGATGAGTTTAATGCAGCCAGGACAGGAGGAGGGAGGGTGGTGTTCAGCTGTGGTTCTATCAGAGCAGGGGTCTGCAACCTGTGGTTCTGGAGCCTAATGTGGCCCTTTGACTCTAGCTTTAAAAAACTATTGAAATAAATAGTTATTTTTTTACAGAGGCTATTAATGATTAATGACAAATAAAATCAAGATTTAATAATTTGTTAACCTAAAATAAATCACGTTGTACAATGACTCAGCACATTCCTACTTCACCTCCTACAACATCTACAGATCATCAACTTTCCTCCACCTGTGACTAACCTTAAGTTTTAAATCCCTGGTAAGAAACTAAACCAACAAAAACACTATTCTGGAAGAAAATACAGATTTTAATTGTGTGGGAACTAATGGTGCTCCGATCGATCGGCCACCGATCATTATCGGCCGATCTCCGTGGAAAAGGATGTGATCGGCGTTCGCCGATCAATGCCTTACATTGCAGATCACAAAAACTGATCACCTGTCCTGTAGCTCATACTTCGCAGCCGGCAGAGGCTCTGTGTGCAGAGTAGTGTCCCCTCCCCCTTTCCTTCACACTGCGCAGGTGCGCGGCGGTAAACCACAACAACAAACATGTCTGCCGTGTGGAGCTTTTATAAGATCAGTGAGAGTGATGTAAAGTTTGCATCCTGCAACGCAAGCAACGAAAAAATACCTCGCGGGGGAAGCACGTTAAAAGGCTTCAACACAACAAACTTGATCCGACATTTGAAGAACAAACACTTGACCGAGTATGGTGAGTTTTCGAGGCTCACGGCAGACAAAGAAAAAAAGACTGCAACAGTCTGAAGGCAGTTAACGCAGCCCACGCTTGGCAACACTCGTCCGTATGAGCGTCAGAAGGCTCAGCAAATAACCAGGAAAATAATTGAATTCATCAGACTAGATGACCAGCCCTTCTCAGTGGTGGAGGACACCGGGTTCCGCCGACTACTCTCTCACTTGGAGCCCCGCTACATGCTACCGGGACGTAAATGTTTCACAGACGTAGCCCTGCCAGAGCGTGGATGAACACAGGAATAGACTCATGACCGAAAAAGCAGAGATGCTCCTCTTTATTAAAAATAATCTTCCCACAATGCTTCTCAACAAATCATAGACATTTGGCATGTGGAAATACTGTTTAAGATATTTTTTTTTCTTCAAAGCAAACGCACTTTACGTTCAGTTGTTCTATTTTTCTGTTTCAAGGTCTTTAATACCATATTTATGTTATTTAAGTGACAAATGGGCTATTTTTTTTATTTATTTTATGTTTTTACATACAAAGCAACAGACCCCTTATATTTATTTTATAAATCATAAGAAAAGTAAGTACTAAGTAGTTTTTGTTTTTTTGTTTTTTTTTGACAAGGCACAACAGAGTTTGCTAAGCCATGTTCTCAGGCATTTTGATTTAGCAACTAATGATAGTTTATTTGAATTCAATCTGCATTTGACTTTGAATGTATCCTTTGTTACTTGACATGTTGTGAGATATACTTTTATTTATTTGATTTTCTGCACTATTCAGCCTGTTGAGAGCTTTAATGTTTTCAATCTGTTAAAGATTGTGTTACTGATAGCAGGTCATTTTAACTGTTTTTTTTTTTCAGTTGCTGCATTGTTCCTGCAAGGTTTTAGTATTTTTTCTTTTGAAAAAGTAAAAACGTGCTTTTCTCTAAATCAAAGTGATTTTATGGTTCTTTTTTCCAAACCGTCTAGCCGGTAGCACTCATCATACTACAATGCAAAATTTACAGCCAATCCATGTGATCGGTATCGGTGATCGTCAGCGATCGGCTCTTTGGCTGATCGGTATCGGTGATCGGCAGCATAAAACCTGATCGGAGCATCCCTAGTGGGAACAGATTCATTTAACCACCAATGTACAGGTTAAATATGTATGTTTTATGTGTGGCAAGAAATGAGTAATTAGCATGTGTTGATCACATGATCACGTATTGATCACATGATCATGTGTTATTATATTCATGTTACTTTTTGTAGCCTTTCATATATATTAACTATAAAAATCTACTTTATAAACATTGTGTTCATGTAAACTGAGATGTGTAAGAATTTGAAGATAAAGATACTGTTTTATTTATTGATTTTATTTATTTATTTTAGGTTTTCATTTACATGATCAATATAAATCTACCTATAAAAGCAAGGAATGTATGTGTGCGTGTGTGTGTGTGTGGAGTGAATATCTCCCCGGTATGAGTTCGACCTGAAACTTAGTCAACGGGTTCCAAATACCACAATTGTGTGTATCTGTTATTTTGGAGTAATTTGGTGAAGCAAAATGGTCAAAACGTTAATTTTATAATAGGGATGTAACGATTCACTCAACTCCCGATTCGATTCACGATACGATTCTCTCACGATTTATTTTACAAAATGGGACTGTAGACAAATGATGACTGAAAAATATTCTTTTAGAAAATATTGTATTATTTTCCTTTTATTTTTCATTGTCAAAAGAATCTCTTGATAAACTATTCAAAACAATGCAATTTAACTAAAAATAAATATTGAATTAAATAAATAAAGGAATAATACAAATGAAGAAGTCTATTAATTTAAATTCTGGTTTAAACTATTTTTCTTTTTAAAAGTGCAACTGAAAATGTATTTTGTGCCTTAACAATTGGACTTAAAAAAAAAACCCGTCATTGCACTGATTTACGTCAGATATTTGCTTGGACCAGCAGAGGGCGCTGGAAACACAGTGGTCGGTTGGCATGCAGAAATTCTTGCAGTGAAGAAGAGATGCTATGCTAGCAGACAGAGCTAATAGAAAAACGTGACTTTTACAGATATTCACGTAATATTACAGATATTCTTTCGGTGCTAAAGGGATAAGGAATCATTTATGAACATGTTTAAGAGTAGAAGGCGGCCAGAAAGAAAGTAGTAGCAGATTCCGCCCGCCGCTTGTCCACTGCTGGACAAGAGAAGGGATAATATATAAAAAAAGTACTGCGATTCAATTTTCAAAGTATCGAGGACAATCGTGATACCTATGAATTGATTTTTAACTGCCTTACGATTAATCGTTACATCCCTATTTTATAATTACGCTCCCTCGGTAAGAGCGTGGTATTGAGCGCGCTACTTTCGGTTTCGGGTTCATGACGTCACCGTGTCGCAGTTTGGTTGGGTTAAAAAAAAAAAAAAGGGTCAATATTAAAAACATTTTTGTATCGCTAAAAGTCACTTAAGTTAATATTTCATAATTATTTAATATTATTCCCATTTGACCGTTCACTATTTAGACCAGACGGAACTCACCTGGAAGTGAGTGACAGCAATGGCTGCTGTGTTGAAAGCCGCTCATTTATCAGCAGTGTGTGTGTGTGTGTGTGTGAGAACCAACGGAGGAGATTAGAGTCCAAGGTAGCGAATCACACACGCGCACGCACGCACACACACGC
Source organism: Gouania willdenowi (assembly GCF_900634775.1). Taxonomy (NCBI): domain Eukaryota; kingdom Metazoa; phylum Chordata; class Actinopteri; order Blenniiformes; family Gobiesocidae; genus Gouania; species Gouania willdenowi. The sequence continues at coordinate 101,960 of NW_021144870.1, read as the reverse complement.
ACACACACACACACACACACACACACACTTACACTTTCAGGGGGAAAATAATAATTTTAATTGTAATTGGAGAAAAATTCCAGTCCCCGTAATCATAATGAAATTGTAATTGACCATGGATAATTGAATAATGTAGAAACGTGACCTGCACTTTGTGTCCAAACCAGCGATTCTCAACTGGTGGGTCGGGACCAGTGTTGGGCCCCAACGTCACTTTTGACACTAACTCGTACTGTAACGCAATATTTTTGTAAAGAAATAACACCGTTACATGGTGCGTTTGTCCGTTACTTTGCTAGCTGCAGTGTACACGCATTATTTTTGTCTCCAAAAGATGCATCAGTGAAGCTAAGCTAACGCTGCAGCTGGATTTTAACGGAGGTCAGCCAAACTATTGCACGGTATGTTGTGGTAAATAAGAAGTCTGTCGCTACTGCTGAGTCACTGCTAACAGCAGCTCATTAGCCTGATATGTTTAGCATTGTGTAGCTGAGAAAAATGCTGTGAATGTGTTTTTCCATATTTATTTTAATAAGCATTTTCAACAGCAGAATGTGCACCTGGAATATGCACAGCTTACTTTACATTACTGTGCTAAGGCTGAAAATTTACTGTTTTAATTTTAGAGCAGCTGTTTTGTGCTTTATATGAACATAATTTATGGTTGTTTTATAGCAGTTGATCAACAGTGGATTATTATATTATTACAGCACTAATATGAAGCTGTACGGACACAAATGACCCAAAATAAATACATTCTTTAATTCTAAGTAACTCAAAAGTTACTTTTTGGTTAAGTAATCAAAATAGTAACTGAGTTACTTTGTGAATTAACTAGTTACTTTTTTTCAGTAACTAGCACAACATTGGTCGGGACCCAAAAGTGGGTGTTTCTCATGTTGAACTTATCTTTTATTTTGAAAGAAACTTTTCTTTTGACAGGTTGCACAGGAAGATATATATAGATGTATGTTTTAAAAACAATTATATACATTCTGTTGGTCATCTAAAATCAAGGGAGTTATGGCCTAATGTGGGTCCCAGGGTGACACCATGAGTTGAAAACCCCTGGTCTAAACCATAAAACACACCAAAGGAACAACCAGTGGACGTGAACTGTGACGTCAAGTATGAGGCCAGCACAGGCCCCGCCCCCAGCCCATCACCCCACAGTGACCATAGCTCCGCCCCCCAGAGGCTCCTTACCGATTTCCTGCAGACCCTCCACCCGGACTGGTCCGTTTTATAGTCCATCAGACGGTCCGCTACGGTCCGGACCTGGTCCTCATAGTCCATGTTAGCACGAGCACAGCTCCTCTGCTAGCGACCAATGGGCTCCACGTGGGGCCTGCTCACTGCTCAGCGGGAATGAATGAACGTGAGACCGGAAGCTGCAGAGTCCTGTCACGTAGAGCCACCGGAAGCTCTTGTCACGTTCACCGGACATACACCTGCACCGGTACCTGCACGCATTTCCGCCGACACGAGGAGAACAGGAACACAGACAGCAACAGCCGCACGAGAGCGCGCCACTTCCCCGCCCCCGAGGCACGAGCCGTCCTGCAACTTCCGGTCTGACCCTTCAAAGGAAAACAACAAAATCAACTGTCCAAAAATTTGAATTTCTAAAATATAGAATGCGCTAATTTACTTTTGTATTCAGTAAAATAATAAATAAATAAAAACAAGACTTTGAGAAAAAAAACACTTTTTGATTCATATATATATATATTTGTTACTGTAATTTACTATTAATTATGTACGTTTTCTTTCCTTTGTTCGTGTTTCTTTTTTTCATTTGTAATAATTCTTGTAATAAAGTAATTTCCTCCTGGGATAATAACGTATTTCTGATACAATTACAATCTCTACTGAAAGACAACAAAACATAAAATTTAAAATTTTCAACCTAAACTTTGTGTTCAATAAAGCACAATAAATAATAATATTAACAGTACAAAAGCAGTAATCAATATGTATTTTTTTCTGAATACAAGCAATAAATGAACGTTGATGTAAACGTTATTGTGATTTTGTGGAAGAAAATCTCATGAAGTCAATTATTAACGGTGTTTTATTTTGAAATCCCACTGAAGGCTACATATTACAAATCACTGAACCATTACAGAGGATTTATAAATGATGCATGCTGCTGTCACACAGTTTAGATATTACACACACGAGATAACATTCTATGCAACACTAATAATTTTACTTCTACAGTATACTGTACATACAGTATGGTAGTATACTGTAGATATGGTTTTAATTCTGTATGTATAGTTGTATACTACTGTACATAATATGGTTGAATACTGTACGTATGTTTAGGTACAACGTGGATACGTTGCTATATAATGAGGGGAGGAGCTTAGTGTAATCACCTCACAGATGTGAGAGTAACTGTAAAGGAATCAAAGTATAACATTTAGGGTTGGGGTCAATTATAAGTGTTCCCTAATTCATAATTAATTACAATTAACTGTAATTGTAAATGAGTTAAGATAATTGACTTTGTAATTGTCATGGAAACTATAAAAACTGTAATTTACAATGTAATTAAACCCAAACCTGGTGAACCATGTTACAGTTCTATGTCTCACACATACGTAATAATTAATGATTATTAAAATATGTTTCAGATCAACTTTGTTGGTTCTCTTCAGGATCACTTTAACATTAAATAACATTTAAATAATATAAATCTATGGGTATAGTGACAGAAAAAAGACCCATTCATTGATTATGAATCCTAACAAGGTAACCAATAGATAAGAAACTAATTAGATGATAGATCATATTTATTAGTGTATTTTACAGCTGATTATAGACATGGATCAAACTGAGCATTAGAACCGTTAGACTCAGACGTTGGAACGTTAGACTCAGACGTTGGAACGTTAGACTCAGACGTTGGAACGTTGGACTCAGACGTTGGAACAGACCAGGTCGTTGGACTCGATGGTGTTCAGATCAAAGTTAGTCTTGGTCTTCTTCTTCATCATCTTTGGCTGCTTAGAGTCGGCCCTGAGGCAGCGCTCCTTGTGGTGGATGACCTGGATGTACTGGTCCGTGCTGCTGTTCTGCTGGTCACTGCTGGAGGCTAAGGAGGCGGAGTCAGACTCTGTCAGCGGTGCCTCCATCTTGGCTCGAGCCCTGGGCCTCAGGGGGGTCTCTGAGGACCTGCTCCTGGATGGAGACTGACGGATGTGGCACCGGGGTCTTACCACGGGGGGTTCAGGGGGTCCCGTGGTGGACTGGGACTGGGCCCCTCCCCAGTCCTCCTCCTGAGCGCCGTAGCGAGCTCTGTGCTCTCCGATGTAGAAGTGAGCAGGCTGCTGGAGGTCAGACAGAGAGTGGGGGCGCTGAGCCTTCCTCCTCCCCTCCTCCTCCTCACTCAGGTGCTGCTGAGAGGAGTGGGCGCGATGGGCGTGTGCCTGGGGGTGGGGCGTGCGTGGCGTGTAGCGTCGGATGTTGCGTGGGTACAGCTCCAGGATCTCTGGGGGCTGCTCCATCAGGTAGTGTCGTGGGATGCGAGTAGTGGAGCGGAGCAGCTTCTTCCTGGGCTCTCGGGGGTCACGCTCATTGACGATAACGTATCGGGTGGCGTGGCCACGCCTCCCCCCACAGCTCTGAGCGGTGATGATGCGAGCGGCCTCCAGAGGATGGATGGGTCGGATGCTCTTCCTGTACAACGGCTCAGAGTGGATGCACTCAGCTCTGTGTGACGGGGTGTTATAGGCGATGTGGTGGTAGGACCTGGACCTGCAGGACCCCCGAGGGTCGCCCAGGAGGGGGTGAGGGGGTCTGCGGGGGACACAGAAACACAACCAATCACCTTTCAGATCACGTTTTCACTGACTGAAGCTTTTTAGAAACCTGGAAATGAGTCGCTGCAAACGAGTCATGTTTATGGTCCTGTACTATGAAGCTGGATTTCTTCTTCTCTTTAACTTCCAGGATTTAATCGGTGTGTGATGTACTACAATGATGGCTAACTTCTTACCAGGCTAAATTACGGTAGCTTAGGTAACTTAATCAGGATAATTTAGGTTAAATCACCATGGTAACTGAGTCTGGTCTGGACCAGGTTATGAAGTGGATCAGATCTGAGTGAGTACTAAAGCTCCGGCTCCTGACCAATCAGATCTCTTGTTAAAATGACCTGCCCATTGTTAATTGGTGCAGATCTGACAGCTGAGTTTAGGAAAGAAAGATTATTAATGGATTAATCATTTCATTTAGTGATGACATCATTTAGGAAAGATATAGATTTACATCTGATGGACTGATCTACAGTCAGCTGATGAAGCATCCACTCACTCCTTCATTGATTCATTAATTCACTCACTCACTCACTCACTCACTCACTCACTCTGTGATTGTGATTGGTCTGACGCTACTAACTCCGCCCCCTGTCACAGGAGTGTGCACGTAGCCAGGCTGAAATCCCCCTGGGTTAGTCAACGTGTTTATATCCTGCTTCATAGTACAGGCCCTCAAAGTTAAATCTGCTGTGACCTGCTGGGGACCGCCTCCAGATGCTGTTTGGGCACGCCCACTGATGGACCTCCTACGTGTCCAGCAGCACTTCCTCTGCTCAGCTCAGCCCTGGATGCTGATTGGCTGATGGTGTGGATGCTGTTCCCTCCATCAGGTGACTGATGACAGCTAGTGATGCTCCCGTTGTGTCGGGGGGAGGGGCTGTGGGTGGACACGCCCTGGCTGGCAATGTCACTCTCCTGCTGCTCTGCTGGGTTTTCAGCAGCAGCCTCTGGAGCCTGCAGTCGCGCTGTGGGTGGAGCCAAAGGGTCAGAGGGTCAGAGGTCAAAGGGTGGCGGTAACACGTGAGGGTCCAAACCCACAGACTCACCTGCAGCCATTTGGAAAACTTTCTTCTTGTCATCTGTGCGTTCCTTCAAGGATTAGAGTAATCACTGTAACACTGCGTTCACACTGGACGCGTCACAAAATGATCTGAGCAGCAACAGCGTTGGCCACAGCATGCGCGCTCCCAATTTCCCGTGACATTCGTCATCGCCTGAGTTGAAAATATTGAACTCCAGTAAATGTTTCGTGTGACGCGCAAGCGAGAAAGCCAATCAGAGTCCTTGTTGACAATGACGTCAGGCCGTGTACACGGACACCGGTGTTTTCACCCATTTCAGCATGGGCGAGAAAGTAATGACACGGATAGTTTTTTTCACGGGTACCGGACCAGGAAGGATTTGGAGCAGCTCCTAAAGAAAACAGTGAAACTCAGGGCCACGGGAAGTGTGTGTGTGGGGGGGGGGGGGGGGGGGGGGTGGCAACAGGGAGATGTAAAACTTATTATATATTATTACATATATTTATTTTTCTTTTTTCTTTGTGCACTGCTGATAAATCAATGCTTTTTCTTCTTCTTTTTTTCCTTTCTAGAGACAATTACAGAAAAAATGGAATAGACCACAGACAATATTTACAAATCTTATACATCATAATACAGTAAGTGTGTGTGTGTTTTATTATGTATAAATCAGGAGGACGGCGACTGTGTGCCTTATGAAAACTGATTTATTTACTTTTTGCATTACCCAGAATGCCTCAGGAGCCTGGGCTCCCATTTACACACAGCAGAAACGCTTTACGACTGTCATACGTCACACTGTTGTGACACACACATACACAGGTTGCTGTGGTATGTAACATTTACCTCCTTTTCTTAAAAGCGTTCGAACAATGGTCATAAGCTAAGACCCCCCTCCCAAGTGCACGAAAACAACATCAAGGCCAAACAGCCAACCTGGCAGATTAACCAGGTAGACTGACAGTTTACCCGTATAGCACTGTGGGTTATTCTACCACATCACAGGCTCTACGCTATGCTAGTGCATCAAAAGTCAGTAAGATAGTCATTGAGGTATAAGGGCCTCTGGTGGGCCCGGACCGGATGGGGTCGTCTAAAAATAAAATCGGGGCTTTCGCCTTTAATTGGCCATGTAATGTTATTACATTAATGGAATTTGTCCTCTGCATTTAACCCATCCCTGAGGGGCAGTGGGCAGACATTTTGCGGCGCCTGGGGAGCAGTTCGTGGTTAAGGGACTTGCTCAACATCCCACAGTGACGGCCCAGGTGAGGCTTGAACCGGCAACCCTCCGATTACACCATTCAACTAGCACATCTGGTCTAGCCAGGGTTTGCGTCTGGAGGGTCCCAGACCCCATCAATGCAGAGTGGATCAGCTGGGGCTTGCACAGAAGGTTGCTTCACTCGCCGGAGGCGGCTGACATGCCAGAACCGTCGGTCACACTGAAGGTGGCTGGCCCCAGTTGTGCTGTGATCTGTGTTGGTGCAGACCAGAAAGAGAGCAGCTTGTGAGATTGAGTGGGTGGGTCGCCGCACTCTGACCCAGTCAGATACAGTGAGTGCAGGCGGTTTCACGTGGTGTTTCCTGTTAAATCACCAATTCATGCTACGTTGTTGCTGAGCCACTCTGTCACCTGGGGAGGGCGTAGCTGCTGGAGTGTCTCTCGCTGGAGGGCGTAGCCGGTCCAAGGGAAGTTGTAGTTTGCGCCATAGCATCAGTTGGGCTGGAGAGCTGCCAGTGGTAGTGTGGGATGTTGCTCTGTAGTGCAGTAGTGTGCTCTGCAGTGATGTTGAGAAGAATGACAGATCATCTGCCATGTGTGCTCTAAGCCCGTTCTTAAGGGTTTGATTAAACCGATCCACGCCTCCATTGGCTTGTGGCTGGTAATAGGCAGTCCTAATGTGTTTTATCCCCCCCCCCCCCCCCCTACAAAAGCCGCAAAGTCAGCTGAGACGAACTGAGGCCCGTTATCGGTGGTAATGGTGTCAGGGACACTCCAGCGGGCAAACAAAGTCGATGACCACTGCAGTTGTGACAGACCCGGCGGGCAGCACCTCCGGCCATTTGAAGTGGAAATTGTATGCCACCAGGAGGAAGCGCTGATGTTGAGGGGTGTCGTGAAGCTCACCACATATGTCCACCTGTATATCCATGGAGCCTGAGGTCATGTCACGGGCTGTAAGGGTGGAGGTGGGGGAGAGCAGGTTTTACCACTGGTGAGGCAGGCTGCACAGTCTCTGACAAGATCCTCGATGTCTCTGTCAATACCCGGCCACCAGACCAGGCCCCTGCTTGACTCTTACAACGCCCAGGTGGCCGTCGTGGACCATGGCCACGACTCATTCCCTCAAAGTGCTCAGGACCACAGTGCACAGCCCTCTTGCCACGCAGACTTCATTCCAGCAGGAGAGGTCCCCTCTGACCCGGTGAAAGGGTGCTAGTTGCTCAGGAACCCTGGCAAGCCGGCCGTTACAAATGAAAGTGCAGAGCTGGCTGAGAACATGGTCCTGTGCAGAAGCCGACTGAAGGTCTTTCACGGAAACAGCTGCCTCGAGGGGCGTGTGGAGCAGGAGGATCAGTTCTGGTACTGAGGAGTCCTGGTTGGTGTCTGGTGCAGAGGTGGGTGTAGCGCTGGAGAGGAGATTTGCCACAACATTCTCCCTACCTGGGGTAAACTGTGTGGAGAAGTTGTATGCCTGTAGCCTCTCAGACCACCGATAAAGGCGCAGCGGTATGTGGCCCAATCCGGTTGTGACTAGAACAACTGTGAGGGTGTGGTGGTCGGTCTGTAGAGTGAAATGTCGACCGTAGAGGTACATGTGCCACCGCTCACATGCCCAGATGCAGGCCAGCGCCTCCCTTCCCCCACAGAGTACTTCTGCTCCGTTGGAGTAAGCGCCCTAGAAGCGAACGCCACTGGACGCTCAATCCCCTTGTAGGATTGAGACAGGACTGCGCCAACCGCAGTGTTGGACTTGTCCGAGACCAGAAAGTACCGAGACCAAGATAAGACCAAGACTTTCCGGAGCCGAGACCAAGACCATAAACATTTTTTTTTTTCAATTTAAAAAAATATATAACTAAATAAAATTATGACAAGGTTCAACAGTTAAATAACATTCTCTTTAATTTTAGTTTATTTTAAATACATTTGACGGACAAAAAAGGTGCCTGCAAAAAATTAACTAAAATATTAAAACCGCTACTGATAAATTCACAATTATTCTACATATTTGAAAACAAGATTTTTATGTCAGCTGAATGTACAGCAAGTGTTTAAAAGTATTTCTACCAATAAATAATGATTCTGATTCTGATTCTTTCAGTTGTGCAGGTTTAACAGGTCACAGATTTCACAAGATATTTTTTAGTTTGAAAAAACCTTTACACAGGTTATTTTTATTAATTCACTTAGTTGATATAGTTTAATTTGGTTACTGTAATGTAACTAGAATATTTAATTAACAAAGGTTTCTAACTGTAACTGTAAAAGTGAAACTTTCTGAAATAAAACTACAAACAAGTTGTCATCAGTGTAAAAAACATAGAGCTACAGGTAGATGTGAAACTAAATAAAACAAACCCTGGAACAGTCATGTGACAAATTAATCAATAGTTATTGTTGAGAATTATTATTATTATTCTGGATACAGTGGAAACAGAAACTATAAAAATAATTATATTGTGAACCTGTTTATATTGTGGGGAACATATTATATACATAAATGTAATTGGAGTCAAAAGACACAAAAAAAACACCACTTTAAAAAGAAAATTGACTAATATAAGACCTTTTTACAGTTATTTGACTCATTCTGGAGGCGATGACGCGCTGGTGACGACATAATCCAAGATGGCGGCGGCCCGGACTACAGCAACACTATGTAATAAAAGCCTTAAAAGACATGGATATAATGAAAAGAGTGGATGGACAGAGACATAAACATGCTGACTTTCACACAGACTTATTAAACACACACAGACTTATTAAACACACACAGACTTATTAAACACACACAGACTTATTAAACACACACAGACTTATTAAACACACACAGACTTATTAAACACACACAGACTTATTAAACACACACTGACTTATTAAACACACACATACCTCGGTAAACACGGTAAACGGAACAGGCTTCACTGGACAGCAGGCACTCGGACCCAGAAGCAGAGTAAGTGCATCCCCTGTACTGCATTCACAGACTGTAATATCATCAGTTTATCATTTTACCAGTTGTTAGAGCTACTGTCTTTACCAGGGAGATAATATTTATTACTGGTGATTGTTTTCTGGAGTTTTACTGGGATTTTTACCAGTGATTAGTTCATGTCTCCCTTGCGCTCCACGGTCCAAACTGACACCGTAGCCACACACACTCACACACACACACACACACACGAGTGTGTCACACACGTCACTCAGTCACATAAGGAAGGTTGTGGTCATTATACAGGGTGGATTAAAGAATGAATAAAGGATTGTTTTATCCCGTTCTTCTCCGTGTTTTCTCATTATAAAAAAGTTTAAAAATAGCAGTAATTAGTGCTGGTCTCCAACGGTCTTGACGGAAAATCCCGAGTCTGAGACAAGACCAAGTCAAAATGCTTCAGAGTCTGAGACGAGACCGAGACCTTTAAAATTTGGTCACAACTACTACAACACTAGTTGGAGGTGTCACAGGTCATGAACGTGGGGCTCTCATGGTCAAAGTGGACAAGTATAGATGAGGAGGTCAGTTGAGACATGAGCCGGCGGACTGCAGCAGAGCATGCAGGAGACCAGACCCCAAGTGCATCTTGCTTCAGGAGAGCACGCAGCAACATAGAGTAAAAGGGGAAGGAAACTTAAGTAATAAGCAGTCATCCCCAGAAACCATGTCAGTTGCGCCGGGCAAGAGGGTTCCGGCAGGTACAGGACAGCACCAACGTTCAGGCCCTCAGCGGTCAGGCAGAACCCCACAAACTCAATCGCCGGAGTTGCAAAGATGCACTTCTCCCCATTCAGCATGAGGTTGTGACCGGCAAGCACATCCAGCACTCTTGAAAGGTAGTCATCATGCAGGAGGAACATAGCTCCATGCACCACAATGTCGTCCAGGTACACAACTACCTCGGGGATGCCTAGAAAGAAGGTGGCGATGAGTTTCTGGAAGCAGCTGGGAGGGGAGCTGAGTCCAAAGGGCATCCGGGTGTAACGAAAGACCCCCATGTGGGTCACAAAGGCGGTGAGGTTACGGTTATCAGGGTGTAGGGGAACCTGCAAGTAGCCCTGGCAAAGGTCGAGCTTTGAGAAGACTGTTGAGCTGTGAAACTGTGCAGAGAGCTCCTCCACTGTGGGTAGTGGGCATCTGTCCGGGACCACCGCTTTGTTTATCTGTCTGAGGTCAACCCAGGGAAGGAAGCCACCGCCAGATTGGAGATCAGGGCAAGGCGTAAACTCTTTCAATGATGCCGGCATCCAGCAGTTTCTGCAGCTCGCAAGTGACATCATCACGCAAAGTGAGGGGCAGAGTTGGATGACAGTTGTCACGGCTGGGTCACTGAGCAGTTGGTGGTTGAAGGTGGTGAGGCAGCCCAGCCCAGTGAAAAGCAATGGCCAGTGCTGCTACCATGGCGTGGTCACGGTCAGGATTTATTTATTTATTTATTCAGTTTATTTCCAACAAGGTTGCATTCACATAAGTTTTGTTATTCTTTTTTTTTTTTTTTTTTTTGTACATGCCGAAAAAGGAGACGAGAGAAGCAGTTTCCTTATCCAAGTCCCGTCCCCTGTTTTGAACACAGAAAATTTACATCAAAGCTTGTCTCTCTGGTCAAACAATCTTAGGTTGTTCTGAACACAATTTCATTTTTTTTTTTGTCCTTTTTTTGTCCTTTTTTATGTAGGATTTATTCTCATCTGTAGTCAGTGTTGTCTTTTTTCATTCCTCCTCTCCATCGTTGTTCGTGTCGTCCTTGTTCCCTGCAGATTTCATTCCCCGACTTTGTTTACGTTCCTCCAGTTCAAAAGAAAACTTCATCGTCTTTCGAAGTTCCTTGTTTTGTCTCTGCATCAAGGTTATTCTAGCTGTTAATAGCTATTGACAGTGCTGTGTTTTCAATGTTAGATTTAACCCTTTCTCGTATAAACACATTACTATGTCTTAGTTTATAAGCAGTAATTTAAATGTGACCCAATAAGGGAAGAATAGATTATCTTCAGTGTTTTGGTATGTAGTATTTGTTGTAATTTCCATAGGATGTAGTTCTGTTTTCAATGTTTTGTCTTTAAGATATTTTTTATATAATGTATTTATTTATTTATTTCTTTTTTGCATGTGTTTGCGTGTGTTTCTGGGTGGATGTTGTCATTAGTATTAAATATTGTAAGTATTGGTAAATGGTCGGAGATGTCATTTATTAATATTCCATCTATTATTTTGGTTAGGTTCTCATTAAATATGTCTATTTTGCAATCAGGAGACAAACAACAGATTAATATGTTCTCTCCCTTTGGTCTCGTTATTTTTACTGTTACACATTCTCCATTTCATTGTTATCTTTTATGTATAATGCCTTTTATTGTAAAGTTCATACCTTTTTGTTCATTTAGCCAAGTTTCTGACAGTGCCACATTGAATTCAATGTCCGAAAAGTAAGCACAGTCTGAGTTTTGTTTCCAGTGTTTATATAGATCTGGGTCCATGTCCATGATCACCATCAGTAATGTTGTTGTTTAGGTGGATCCTTCGTATTTTCCCAAGTCTTCCATCATTTTGATGAAGATTGGTTTTCCGTTCTCTTCTCCCAGTGGTGTGATATAAATCCTGCAGTTTCTTGTCCACGTCTTCAGAATTTTTCCTCCTTTTTTATTTGGCGTGCCTTCCATGCGATGCTTGCGTTTTGTTTTGTCAGGTGTTCATTCATGAAAACCTTTGTTTCTTTCAATTTCTTGCCTTGCTTCAGTAGTTCTCCTTTAAATTTCACATTCTTGAAGGTGATTTTTACAGCTCTTGTGTCATCACGCTTTGGCAAGAGTTGGCAGGAGTTGATGTTGTTAGGGTTCAAGACAATGTCCTTCGACTTCAAGTAATCAATGACCTGTTGTTCAATCGATTTTGTGTCTTCGTCACTCGCTTCCGTTGTCTGTCTCAACCTGGGTTTTATCTTTAGGCCTGTAATGATGACATCTTTCTCTCTTTCCTTTTGTTCCAGCTCTTCAACCCTCGCGTTTAGCAGTTTTAGCTCTTCAGCGATCTTTACATTCTGTTGTTCCAGTACCTTTACTTCACTTTGAAGGCTTTCCCGTGATTTTTCCAGCGTCTTTTCCAACGACTTTATCTCGGCTGTGATCCATGTAGATAGATCGTCTTTGAGGTTTCGTATCATCTCCTTGACCTCTTCCAAACCCAGATCAGGTTGTGTATGGCCAGCAGGTGGTTTTTTAACCATTTTTCTTTTTGTCTTGGGCCCAAGTTTTATTTTTCAGGTTCCATCACAGCTGCAGCTGTGATGGAACCCAGGTTGTCAGTGATGGAGCAACCCAGGGCGCAGAACAGGTAGAATCCCAGGAGGTTGGCACCATGACCTGGAACATAAATGCTAGGAGGACCCTGGAGCCGTAACAAACAGAAAAGGTAGCAGTTCCACTCATATTAATTTTAATGTGTCCATACCTGTACAGCTCTTCTGCTCCCGCCCTGATAGTGCGTCCCGGAAAGAGTCGCCGGACTGTGGACTCACTGAGAAGAGACCTGGAGGCAGCCGTGTCCAGCAGCAGTGGTAAACTCACATCATCCAGACTCTTGTGAAAGCAGGTGCTGAGCAGCACACTTTAGCAAAGTGATTGAGTCTCCCACAGCACTGACATCTCTGTCCCATAGCTGGGCAGGCCGTTGCACGTGTGGCGTGGGAGGACGAGCCACAGTTCCGGCTGAGGCACCCTCGAGCTCGTTGAGAGGATAAGTCGGCCGGGAGCTTGGTCTGCCGGGGTCACAGCCTGTGCCAGCGGAGTGGAGAGAGAAGGAGCCAGCCCTGTAGCCATTAGCCGCAAAGCTAGCTGAGCAGCCGACTCAAGGCTGCAATAAGCAGTCTCTCACGTAGTTTGTGATCAGCTGTGTGTTCGGCTCACTGATCTCGAATAAACTTGTCTTCTAGGTGCTCAAATTTGTAAACACTAGCTAAGCATCGGAGGTCTGTGACTTACTAATGGACGGACTCACCGGGTCTCTATTGGCGCTGTCTGAAGATGATCCGTCGGACGATGACGCTCCGTGGAGCAGCGAAATGTCCAGCCAGTAAGGCAACACAGTCCCGATACTTATCCGCGGGCCCGAGCGTGCGGGAAAATACTGTACGTTGTCCCTCGTTTCCGAGGCTGTGGATGAGCAGGGCCTTTAGCCTAGTTTCGCTAGGGTCAGTTAACCCGGCGGCGGCAATAAACATCTCAAAAGACTCAAACCAGCGGGGCCATGGGATCGGCGGCTTGCCCGGCAAAGCAAGGAACGGAGTAAGTGGTGAAACTGAAAAAATCTTCATCCTCGTCGCTAATGTTATGTATAAATCAGGAGGACAGCGACTGTGTGCCTAATGAAAACAGCTTTATTTACTTTTTGCATTACCCAGAATGCCTCGGGAGCCTGGGCTCCCATTTACCAACAGCAGTAACACTATACGATAGTCATACGTCACACTGTCGTGATACACATGTCGCTGTGGTATGTAACGTGTGTGTGTGTGTGTGTGTTAACCATGTGGAGATTAATGGATATGAATTAGTATCTAAATACAAATGTGTGCAATGCAATAGATGACATTTATAACGCACATAAAAACTTTAAATCAGGCGTAGAAAGATGGTAAAGTTGACCAGAATTATGTGGTTTGTAAAGAATGCTTTGCTGCTAAAGCTAAACAAACTAAGGGGCTCACTAGTATCGATACGGCGCCCCGTCAAATATGTGGGGGAAAAGAACAATATATTAATATATACTGTATACATACATAATAGTGACGTGCAGTCAGGGTAGACAAGGTAGGCAGTGCCTACCCAAGGGTGAAATTATATTTTGATTATTTGTTTTAATTATAATATAATTATAAATTATTAATTTTTCCATTTCCAATATCCTACAGTACCTAAGTTTGAAAGTGTCAGCATTTTGTGCATTTCATAGCCCAAATGACTAAACATCACTATTTCCTGGTACGGCAGAGACGCACTGATGATTTTAAATGTTCTTAATGATTTTAAACAGTTGAATGTTTTATCATGTAAAGCACATTGAGTTGCCTTGTGTATGAATTGCGCTATACAAATAAATTTGCCTTGCCTTGCCTTTGGACGTAACCGTGCTATGCTAAATGCTATACATAAGTTCACAGTGCATTGATCCAGCATGGCTGCTGCTACGTTCTCTAGCTAGTGGGAGGGATAACACTACAGTCAGGATGACAGCGCTAGAGACGATACAGAAACTTTGTTTTGAGGAAAAACTACAGCTTTTAAAAGATGGAGACCAACACCTGAGCTACCAGACCTTCAGCAAAGATAAGGTCAGAACATTGTTGGTACTTTCTACAGTGAATGGAACAAAAGGAAGGATTGACTTTGTGGATGCTCCTCACTGAGGCTGTTCTGAGTTGTTGTTGTTGTTATTTTCTCTGTTTCTGTGTTTCCAAAACAAACAACAGATGTTGCCACTAGGTGGCGCTATAATTGCAAAAACATTTTGCCTTTAAATTACACAATTTAATTCACATCTTCATAAAATTCATATCCACATGTTCCCTACATAAAGTCGCATCTTCTGACATAGGCCACGCCCACTCCCACAGCACATTGCTCTTTGAAAGTCACTACATATCAAAAACCTACTTTTTCAAATTCCTCTTTGGGGTTTTGTCCAATCAGTGTGAAACTTGGCATGTAGAGTCTTCAGTTGGACCTGATCTAAAGTTCAGCAAAAAAAAATTTTCGGGCAAAATATGCGCAAAATATTATTGAGTAAAATTTTCTAGCGAACTATAAAAACCCAAACTGTTGCATATCTCGGTCAAAAAAATTGCTAACACCACCAAATCTGAGATCTTTGGTTGCCATGAGATTGTGGGGGTATGAGCCAAATTTGAATAAATTAGGCCTCTAGGGGGCGCTGCAATTATGAGAAATGTATATTTCCTAAATGGCACAACCGATTTTTACCAAACTAGGTGGGTTTGACCCTGGGTCGCTCCTGGGACCGTATCTCAAAGTTAATCGCGATTGGTCAAAGTGGGCATGGCTTATTACTACATAACATATAAATAAACAAACCTTTAGTAATATGTTGAGGGCTGTGAAATTTACAGGTTAACTATAGAAGAGCACACAGATCACCCATACCAAAAAGTGAACCACTAGGTGGCGCTATAATGGGTGCAAATGCATTTTGGCCTGTAACTTTCACACTTTAAATCACATCTTACAAAACTTCATATCCACCTGTTCACAGCAAATGGCACGTTGACCTGTGTCCTGACGTTCACCACGAGCCCGTCATCCTTCGTGACGTACTTTCACGGGCTCCGCGAAACCCGGGGTCCGAGTCGCGCTGGAAGGCTTGGCCCCCTTTAATAACTGCTTGCAGTTCTAATTTATTTTTATTTTGCCCGGACGGCACATTCATGTTCACCTACAAGTGAAACCTATTTAGCTTTTGACCTCAGTGTGAGGGGGCGCTAGAGCACCATCTATATCTATTTCACCAGACCTGCGCACACACACAGCTAAGCAGACACACGAGTGAGAGAGAGGAAGATAGTTTAAGACTCTTTCACAAGTGTTGAGCTCCTGTGGACTTCTCTTTTGAGTAAACATACTTCATTACTGTTCCTTATTTGGTGATTACATTTAAAAACATTTATCTTCATTTTATTTTGAAATCACCGTGGAATCGATGCGGGTTACACCGGACGGAGGTTAGACCGGAGAGGGGGGAGGGGTGTCTGTGCAGCCGCACTCACACTCATTACCTTTATCATGCACATGTCCCATAGAATAATCATTTTGAAGTCAACACGACATATCGTTTTGGGCGGGGTCATAATGTATCTTTTTGCATCTTCGCTTCGTTGGCCGTCTGTCTGCGAAAGCCATAGTGGAGCGCCTGAAAAGGTTGCACGTGCGTGCCCCCCAGCGGCTGAAAATCCTTTCCTCCTCTCCACTCTGGACCCCGCCTCCAACACCGCTCCCCAGACGCCGGCGTCAAACGTTTTGACGTATCTTCAGCTTCCACAGAAGGTGAAGAGCATCGCTTTTACTGACGTCCTCCATAGTTGATGGTTGAAAAGAAAGAAAGTCTGGTTGGAAGTGCTTTTATATTCGCTTCAGACGCGCATATGAAGCAAATATAAAAGCACGCCCGCGTCTCAAAAATTTGTGCCGCGCTTGGTGTGAACGCAACATAACACACACACACACACACGTAGACACTCACAGTCTGTAGCTGCATCCTCAGCTGGTTGTTGGTGAACTTCAATGATCTGGCGATGGCTTGAAGGTAATAAATGAGCATACTGAAAACACACACAAACAGAGGGAGGGGCTAAGGACTGGCTCACACCTTTTTTCTTGTCATTAATTTTTATATCACAAATTTATGGTAACCCCAGAGACTTTTGTGCGTGTGTGTGTACGTGTGCGTGTGTAACAGAGTTAAAATGTATAATTCCACTTGTCATCAATATGCACACATTGCACTGAAACATGTTTATCCCAGCATCATTGAATGCCTCATTCCTGTGAACGTGGGACGTGCACCCAGAAAACAGCTGTAGTTCTGACCACGCTGTCTTCTGGTGAGTAGCACAGGCCTTGAGCTCCAGTTTTATTTTTCATTATTTACTTTCAACTAATCATTAAAGGGTGATTTATGTTGATTTTCATATTTTCAGTGTAAGACGTATTTGTGTTTGTGCAGAAGAATGAACTAAATATTATAATTTCATGCCAGGATCTTGCCAATAAAAGCTGGATTGGCCAAAGTGATGTGGTCTTCAATAAAAAACTAACAACTCAACTAACACCTGTATATTTACAGTATGTAATAATATTGTGTTTTAAAAGAAGTGACAGATATGACTTAAAGACTTTACTTTTATAAAATAGTTTAAAAAAAAGTGGGTGGACTTGGTGAGAACAAACATGTTACATCTACTCCTTATGGTCTCCCTGGGGAAGTTAATGCTTCTGCTGTCACAGATGTTGATGTTGATGGGGAACCTTCAATTGTAGGTCCAGATATTCATGTTCTTAGTGATTTAGTGAAACAGATCGGGACCAGTATAAGTGAAAACATTGTTTCATGTCTTAAATCCATTCCAGTTAGTGATGCTAACATGTCTCAGTCCACTAAAGCTGACTTATCTAAAGTTAACTTGACAGTTACTCATGACAGCTTTGAGCCACATCCTTTCAGAGGAGAAACTACTGATAGGATTTCAGTCGTGGAGTGGGAGGAGTCTATGAGGCTGTATCTGAGTAGGCGGGGCATAGAGCTGTGTTACCAGGTGGATGAGGTTTTGAGTAAGTTACAGGGAAGATCACGTGACGTAGTGACCATTGGACTCCGTAGCCAACCTTCTGTAGATTTACAGTCTGGTCCTCAACCTGTGTTTGATATATTGAGGCAACATTTTAGTGACTCTGTGACCTCCTTTATGCCTATGGCTGACTCTCAACAACCCTTCCCGTGATGTGACAGTCATGTTTATAACCCACTGCCCCAACACTGAGCTGTCGTTGATCTTTAGCTGCAAGCCGTTGGAGGAGTGGACTGCCACTGATGTCCAAGTACGGTTAGATGAGCACCACAGAAAAAGGCGTCTTCAGCAGCATCAGTCTTCACTCAATTCAATTCAACTTTATTTATATAGCGCAACTTACAACAAAGTCATCTCAAAGCGTTTAACAAAAAAAATACAGTTCATGGTGAGAAAGAAAGAACTCAACTAGATCCACATGAACAAACATTTAGTGACAGTGGGAAGAAAAAACTCCCTCTATTTTATAGAAATAAATCTCCTTTAGAACCAGGTCCAGAGGTGGAGAACATCTGGTTCCACTAGTTGTTGTTAGTGAACAGAAGGACAAACAGAATAGAATAGAAGGATAGACCATCAGAATGTTCTAGACTAGCTGTGAACCATTGATCAGGAACCACCAGCTCCAGCATCAAAACACCTGAAACAGAAAAGAGAACCCTCAGAGTTAGAGGAGAAGACACAGACTGCAGAACAACATGATACACTATGATACACTCGTTCCTAGTGGTTATGTTAATATTAATATTAAATGTATTACAGTATCCTCCATGATCTGAGATGTTACCACTACAGACCAGGTTTCATCTTCTACTGATCACATGTAATGATCTATGTGGTGGACATCAGTGTAAATGAAGCAGTGTGAGCAGTATGATGGTTATACAACCAGGGACAGAAGTGGGGGGTTGGTCTACAACCTGGTACAACTGTGTCTGACTGGACATCATCTCATTACAGCCATTAGAGCTATGTGTGTAGATGGTGGATCATGTTTGAATATAATGATGGTGTTCTACTATATAATCTTAGTTCTTAGTTCCTATTTTTAAGTTTAGATCTTTGTTCCTAGTGGTTAGCTTAACGCTATTATACATTATACGCTTTAGTAAATAAGTAGGTTTAGAGTTTAGCCTTAAAGGGGGCGTATTATGTAAAATCGACTTTTTCAAGATGTATATCATGTCACTATGTCATTCCCTCATTAACTCACTCAGTCCCATTGACGAGATGTCTCGTCATTTGCATTTTTTCACGGGGATTACTAGAAAACACCCTGGTGGAGGTCTCTCATCAATATCTAAGCTGTGGTGTGATGTAGTGACCAACTGTGTCCTGAAGATGGCAGCAGTGCACCTTTAGATGAGATATTAGCCACTGATGCTACCCAGCAAAGGAGGAAGAAGCAGGAAAAGAAGTGAGATTATGGTGCTATGAAGTGATATTGTGACATATCCAGCAGCTCACAGCTCCACATACTAACACAGAACATGTGGACCTGAGTGGATTATTGATAATGTTGTGATCGTGAGATAAAACCAGTGACGTGCCGTCAGGGTAGGCAAGGTAGGCAGTGCCTACCCAAGGGTGATTTGATATTTATTATTTAATTCTAATTTTTTAAAAAAAATTTTTATTATAAATTATTTATTTTTCCATTTCCAATAGCCTACAGTACCTATAAGTTTGAAAGTGTCCACATTTTGTGCGTTTCATAGCCCAAATTACTATCAATCAATCAATCAATCTTTATTTGTATAGCGCCAAATCATAACCAATGGTATCTCAAGACACTTTACAGTAGAGCAGTCTTAAGGACGGACTCTTCATTTTATGGATACACACATATGCATATATACGTATATACACATACATATGTATCCCACACCCAACATGAATTCATCATGGCGGCAAGGAAAACCTTCTGTTAAGCAGCAGGAACCTTGTGTGGATCCCATTCCTATGATGAACAGCCATCCACGTTATGCTGTGTTGGGTGTGTGCAGAGGAAAGGGTGGAGACAGAGTTGTTGAGACTCTGTAACTCCACACTGAGGATCCCACGGACCTGCAAGACAAAAGCCAGAAGGAGTACAGGAGCAAACACACAAGGGAAGAAGCAGACATAGAGGGAGTGTTAGAGAGAGGAATGGGACCCTCTCCGGTCCCTCTCTAACCTAAATGACCTCTCTCTTAACGCCCTCTCCAACCTCTCTCCAACCGAGCATGCCAGACCCCCCCCCCCCGGCAGTCTATGCCTATTGCATCTTAACTATGAGCTATGAGCTGGTTCCTAACTAAAAGCTTTACCAAAGAGGAATGTTTTGAGCCTAACCTTAAAGGTAGAGAGGGTGTCTGCCCCCCGAACCGTGGTTGGTAGATGGTTCCAGAGAAGTGGGGCCTGATAACTGAAAGCTCTTCCTCCTATACTACTTTTAGAGACAAATGGAACAACGAGTAGTCCAGCATTTTGAGAGCGTAGTGTTCTGGGGGGATTGTATGGCACTACAAGCTCCTTGAGATAGACTGGTGCCTGTCCATTTAGGGCTTTATAAGTGAGAAGAAGAATCTTGAATTCTATTCTATATTTTATGGGAAGCCAATGCAGAGAGGCTAATACAGGAGTAATGTGATCTCTTCTCCTAGTTTTAGTCAGTACACGTGCTGCAGCATTTTGAACCAGCTGAAGTGTCTTAAGCGACTTGCTCGGGCAGCCTGCTAAAAGAGAATTACAATAATCCAGTCTAGAGGTAACAAAAGCATGGACTAGTTTTTCGGCGTCGCCCTGAGACAGGATAGATCTGATTTTAGCAATGTTACGGAGATGAAAGAAGGCAGTTCTTGAAGTTTGTTTTATGTGAGAGTTGAAGGATAAGTCCTGATCAAATAGAACCCCAAGGTTTCTAACAGTTGTGCTTCGTGCCAGAGTAATGCCATCTAGGGCAGTTAGGCTAGCATAGGTTTCTCTAAGGTGTCGTGGGCCCAGTACAATGACCTCAGTCTTGTCTGAGTTAAGAAGAAGAACATTTTGGTCCATCCAGGCCCTAATGTCCTTTAGACAGGCCTCAAGTTTAGATAGCTGATTTGTCTCACCTGGCTTCATTGATACATACAGTTGGGTATCATCAGCATAGCAGTGAAAGTTAACAGAGTATTTTCTCATAACATTACCAAGGGGGATCATATAGATACAGAAGAGGATTGGACCTAGCACAGAGCCCTGAGGAACCCCGTAGCTTACTTTAGTGTACACAGAAGACCTATTATTCACGTGTACAAACTGGTACCTATCAGATAGGTAGGACTTAAACCTGTTTAGGGCAGTCCCTGTGATTCCAAGTCATTCCTCTAATCTCTCTAGTAGAATATAGTGATCTATAGTGTCAAAAGCTGCACTAAGATCTAATAAAACCAGCACTGAGAGTCGTCCTTCATCTGAAGCCCAGAGTAGATCATTAGTTACTTTAACTAAAGCAGTCTCTGTGCTGTGTTGAGCTCTAAAGCCTGACTGGAAGTCCTCGAACAGGCTGTTGTTTTGAAGGAAGTCACAGAGCTGAGCTGCCACAACTTTCTCAAGAATCTTTGAAATAAAAGGAAGATTAGATATAGGCCTGTAGTTTGCTAAAGTGCTGGAATCAAGAGTAGGTTTTTTGAGAAGGGGTTTGATTACAGCTACTTTAAAGGACTGTGGCACGTAGCCTATTGATAGGGATATATTTATTGTCTCCAACAAAGATGGGCAGACCAGGGGAACAACTTCTTTAAACAGCTTAGTTGGGATCGGATCTGAAAGGCAGGTCGATGGTTTGGAGGATGAAATAATAGAGTTAAGTTCCTGAAGTCCTATATGTGTGAAACAGTTTAGGTTAGGCCTATTTACATTTAATGGTACAGCAGGCCCAGGTGAAGGCAGGGAGTGGCTAATTTTATCTCTAATCTTATGAATTTTATGGTTAAAAAATGTCATAAAGTCCTCACAGCTGAGGGCTAGAGGAATCATGGGCTCAATAGAGCTCTGACTTTGTGTTAGCCTGGCTACAGTGCTGAAAAGGTACCTCGGATTATTTTTATTTTCTTCAATTAGTGAGGAATAGTATGTAGATGGACTATGTCGTAAGGCTGTCATGTATTTACTATGGCTTTCTTGCCAGAGTATTCGTGACTCCTCTGTTTTATTGGAGCGCCACATTCTCTCTAATTTACGGGTTGTTTGTTTGAGTGTGTGAGTTTCAGAGCTAAACCACGGAGCTTTCCTCTGACGTTTAATAGTTTTTTCCCTCAATGGGGCAATTGAGTCCAAGGTGGATTTTAGTAGACTAGCAGAGCTATCGACAAGCAGATCCAGTTGAGAGGGGTTATAATTAATATCATAGTTATTTATTGGATGGTGCACTGAGTTTAAGGCAGCAGGAATGGCCTCTTTAAATTTAGCCACAGCACTATTGGACAGATTTCTACTCCTAACTATTTTATTGCACAGTGCGAGATCCTCTAGGATAATGTTAAAAGATATTAAAAAGTGATCTGATAGCAGAGGATTTTCAGGGTAGACTTTTAGTTCATTAATATCAAGGCCATATGTTAGAACAAGATCAAGAGTATGATTTAAACGATGAGTAGCTTCATTAATAGTTTGAAAAAAGCCAACTGAGTCTATTAGGGACATAAAGGCTGAGCTCAGGCTATCACTATCTTTGTCCACATGGATATTAAAATCTCCTACTATCAGTATTTTATCAGAACTGAGGACTAAGTTTGATATAAACTCAGAGAATTCTGATAGAAATTCAGAATAAGGGCCTGGAGGACGGTAAATTATCACAAATAAGACTGGCTGGCAGGTTTTTGATTTGGTATGAGATAAATTTAGAACCAGGCTTTCAAAGGAAGTGTAACTGGCCTTTGGTTTAGGATAGATTAGGAGAGAGGAATGATAAATAGCTGCTACACCACCTCCACGGCCTATGTCTCGTGGCATATGAGTATTTAAATGACTGGGAGGAGTGGCTTCATTTAAACTAACATATTCATCTTGATACAGCCATGTTTCAGTTAAACAGAATAAATCAAAGTTATTTTCTGAGATAAGGTCATTTACTAGTAGAGATTTGGATCTCAGTGATCTAATATTTAATAGAGCACATCTAATGCTTTTATGTTTTGGTGTTTCTAGATTTGAGATTTTAATTTTTTTCAGATTTTTATAATTGATAGCTCTTTTATTTGATTTTATGTTAAAATCATTGTGAAATATGGGTCGAGGGACAGACACCGTCTCCATAAACAGCGCTATTTCCTGGAACAGCTGCACAGTCTTTTTTTTTTTCGCTCCGCTGTAAGGCAGAGGGAGGCCACGCCCCCTCCCAAAGGCACGTCGCTCTTCTGCCTCCGTTCCCCATTGCGTGATTTTACGTGTGAGCGGCTGCTGAGATCCCACCCCCCTCTGTGAGCTGTGTAGGGGGTACGAGCTAACGACAGCAGTCACTGATCAGAACAGTAACTACTGCAATCATGTCAGTCTCTAAAACACCAGAAAAATCTCCACTAACACAACTACAGTGTGGATGACAGCGCTAGAGATGATAGAGAAACTTTCTTTTTAGGAAAAACTACAGTTTTTAAAAAATGGAGACCAACACCTGAGTTACCAGACCTTCAGCAAAGGTAAGGTCAGAACATTGTGTGTATTTTCTACAAAAGGAAGGATTGACTTTGTGGATGCTCCTCACTGAGGAAGTTCTGAGTTGTTGTTGTTGTCATTTTCTCCATGTTTCTGTGTTTCCAACACAAACAACAGATGTGCTGTCGTGTCATGAGATATATGTTGTTGGAGAGTATGGAGGCTATATTAAATAATGTTTATGTTTCTTTAATGGTGTTTATGATGTTGATTTTGTTAGATGATAAATACTTGTTCATGTGGATCTTATTGGGTTTTTTCTTTCTTATTATGAATTTTATATTTTGATAAGTGCATTGAGATGACTTTGTTGGAAATTGCTTTATACAAATAAATTTGAATTGAATTAACACTTGACAGCAGAAACATATGAAATTGTCATTGGTGGTCTGGATTTGCAACGTGCCTACCCAACCCTAGTGGTCACGGCACGTCACTGGTTCATTCATGTATGTAATCTTTAAAAACTCTGAAGGCATCCATTTTAGGTGTAAATATGTCCTCCTAGGAACACCTCAGACTTTTCGTCACCAGCTGAGTTACCACCCACCGCTCTACAGCAGAGCCCCTCCCCCTCCTATGTTCTCTTCCTTAGTTCAGCCCACAGCACTCACCTCCGCAGATTTAGCTTTTCATTGACTTATTTTAAATACTTTTGTAAAAGACCCATGGCTTATGTTGTCTGTACTCATTGATGTACGTATTAAAATAAAAAATTAAGATAAAATAAAAATTTAAATAAAACTCGTACCCCTCCCCCACTTCCAGCTCCGTCTAATCAGCTGCAGTCACAGCAAACAGCTGATAGATAACTGCGTGTGGATTGGTTTACTCTGCTCATCGTAGCAGATGCTGCCTTTAGTTTTTAAAAATGCCTTCAGCGAGAAAATGTATTTTTCGATGTGAAGAAAGCAGCCCTCTTTTGGATGAAACAAATGGTCAACAATGGTTGGGATTAATCTTTGGAAGAGGCCCTCGTCCCAAAAAGATCTGCTGTTTGTTCCAGGCACTTTTCAGATGACTGCTTCAAAACAAGAGCTTATTATTAGTGGATTAATAAATACACAGACACAATGTGATCCCTATTCTGGACTATCGCACCAACAGCAGCAGTATGGGTAAATGTGTGTGTGTGTGTGTGTGTCGGGGACAGAGAAGAAAGATCTCCGTCCGTACGTCAGCATTCCTCACTTTAATAATCATTCTAATGTATTGTAGCAATGTAAAAATGTAGAAAGTATCCAAATACAGCACACAGAAAAACAGAAGTAAACATCATCCATGTGCGTTGGAGTTTCTTAAAGAGACAGAGTCGAAATCGAGGCATCATGAATCGTGCGCGACAGAGGGAAATTTCTTTTAAGTTTTTTAAATATTTGCTGCATTTTTCCAAAAGAAATTGAGTAGCGTAGTTATTTGAGTATGCTATAGAATGGTACTATGTGTCTGAAAAAAACAGGATACCCCGCCCCCCTTTAAAGGTGTAGAGTAAGACTGGGAGTAAGACTCCTGTAGTAAGACTGGGAGCTGGTTCTAAAGGGGAGGAGCCTGGTAGCTGAATGCTCTGCCTCCTGTTCTACTTCTAGATACTTTAGGAACTTCCAGAAGACCACCAGACTGAGAGCAGAGTGATCTACCTGGATGATAGGACACTAACAGCTCTCTATAGATATACAGGAGCTAGATCATGTAGAGCTTTGTATGCTAACAGGAGGATTTTAAACTATTCTAGATTTTACAGGAAGCCAATGAAGAGAAGCCAATACTGTAGAAATATGTTCTCTCCTGTTAGTACCTGTTAGTATTCTAGCTGCAGCATTCTGAATTAACTGGAGACTTTTTAGTGAGTTACTAGAACATCCTGACAGTATAGAGTTATAATAATCTAATCTAGATGTAACACATGCATGGATTAGTTTTTCAGCATCACTCTGGGTCAAGATATTCCTGATTTTATAGATATTACAGAGGTAGAAGAAGGCTGTCCTTGTGATCTGTTTAATATGAGAATTAAAGGATAAGTCAGTATAAAAGATAATGTCTATGTTTATTACTGTGGTGCTGGGTGACAGAGTGATGTCATCTAGAGACACTATTTACTCTGATAATTTATCTCTGAGGTGTTTTGGACCAAATAAAATCACTTTGGTTTTATCCTGGTTAAGAAGGAGAAAGTTACGACTCATCCAGGATGTGATGTCATTAAGACAAGCCTGGAGTTTTAATAACTGATGAGTTTCATCTGATTTAATTGAGAGATAAAGCTGTGTATCATCTGCATAGCAATAGAAATGTATATAATGTTCTCTGATAATGTTACCTAGTGGAAGCATATATAATATATTGGTCCTAAAACTGAACCTTGTGGAACTCCATGATTAACTCTGGCTGAGGAGAGATTATTAACATGAACAAAGTGGTTCTGTCTGATTGGTAGGATTTAAACCCAAAAACACTTTTCAGTCTCTGCAGCAGTAGATGATGATCCACTGTATCAAAGGCTGCACTGAGATCTAAGAGAACCAGAACTGAGACCAACCCTCTGTCTGAGGCTAAGAGGAGATCATTGGTTACTGTTACTAAGACAGTCTCTGTGCTGTGATTGGCTCTAAAGCCAGACTGAAAGCTCTCTATAAATTGTTCCTATGAAGGTGATCACATAGTTGACCTGTGATGACTTTTTCAATAATTTTGTAAATAAAAGGTAGATTAGATATTGGTCTATAAATGGATCAAAGGTTGTTTTTTAAGGAGAGGTTTGATTACAGTGGTTTTAAAGGCCTGTGATTCATAACCTGTTACTAGAGATGTGTTAATACAGTTCATCATATTAGTGCTGATTAGTGGAAGAACATCTTTAAATAGTGGAGATGGGATTGGATCTAAAAGACAGGTTGTTGGTTTAGAAGCACTAACTATTGAGGTCAGTTCAGATAGACCAATTGGAGCGAAACTATGTAAATAAAAGCTGAATGTTGGGGATTTTTCAGGAGCTGCTTTGTTTAATAAAGTATTGACTCCTGCAGGGGGAACATTAGCTTTGGTTCTAATTGTTAGAATTTTATCAGTAAAGAAGTTGATGAAGTCATCACTGCTCAGGTTGACAGGAATAGAGGGTTCAACAGAGCTGTGGCTTTTGGTGGGCGTGGCTACAGTGTTGAATAGAAACCCAGGATTGTTTTTGTTTTCCTCTATTAAAGTATATATAAGAATAATAGGAGGTTCTAGCTTTGCGGAGAGCTTTTTTATAAGCTGACAAACTTTCTCTCCAGGCAGTATGAACTTCTACCATGTTTGAGGAGAGACACTTCCTTTCTAATTTTAGCAATGCCTGTTTTAGAAGACGCAATTCAGATTTATACCAGGGTGGCGACCTTTTTATGAAATATCGTCTTCTTTTTAAGTGGGGTGACAGCATCCAGAGCTGTGTGCAGTGACAACATTGCACTGTTGATAAGATATCTATTTTCTCTGTTGTAGGACATTGATAGCTACTCTCCGTTGAGATTTCATATGGATCAGGTAGGAGGTAATGAAGGTAAGGAAGGAGAGAGAGAGAAGAGGTAAGTCATGCGAGATGTTCTGAGAGTCACGTGACAGTCTGTGAAAATTCAACATGGCGCTGCCTTGACTAGCTTACCAACTCTGTTTACTTGCACATATTAACACTTCTTACGTTAAATCCATGCCACAAACGAGAGCCAATCACACACCCTCTCACCAGCCAGAGTGGAGGACCTTGAAGATTTCATAGGCCAATATTACACCGAGTACGTGATGGAAACCAGACCTAAAGGTGCGAGCACATCAGGTAAGTCCCCTTACAACCTCCAGAACTGGCTATATATATGAAAAAAAATCTCAACAAAAACAAAAAAAACTCTCAAACATATACAGAGCACTCTTGAACACTAACTAATCACTTACCAATCGCTAAATGTGAAGCTGAACTCTCAATCACCACGAACACCGATTTCTGGACAGAAATTTGTTGCAATACCTTTAAAATGACTAAAAACACAAATCTTCAGCTAATTCAATACAAGGTCCTCCACAGATCCCACATTACCCAACAGTAAATGTATAAAATGGGCTTCTCCCCAACAGACATCTGCTCTCAGTGCACCCAGAGAACAGCTGATTCATATTTACATACCGTATGGCTTTGTTCCCCAGTTCAACAGTTTTGGTTTCTAATCACTGAAAAACTGTCCTCCATTTTGGACTGTAGGGTTCCTCTATCTTCAAATCTATGTCTGTTAGGAGACCTGACTATGCTTGATATTCCAGCAAACCAATCACAATCCATCCTTGCGGCACTCGCCATAGCAAAAAAAAACAATATTAGTGAATTGGAAAGATAAAAAAAATCCATAAACATAAACCAATGGCAAAATCTCTCCATAGAATTTATCTCCATGGAAAAGATGTCTGCTCTCAGAAAAAATAAAATAACCTGCTTTGAGGACCGTTGGACTCCTTTTTTAACTGCATTAAATCTAAATTTAGCCCGATTATCTAACCTGCAAGCGACTGCCAGCACCACTCTTTATTAACACACTAATCCAACTGTAAACCTGGACCTCCATGGGCTTCTGGGGTAGCCTTGGCCTGGGTGGCTCGGGTGGGTTGCCGGGGTGTCTGGGTGCCTCTGTGCAGGTGTGTGTTCCTTCTAGATGTTTTTGTGGTCCCTGGGCTGTTTGATTTTGCTTTCCTGCCCCCTCCGTGCACAATTGGGTGGTCCCTGGAGCTGTGGACTTGTGTGTTTCTCTGCTGCTCTTTCCCCTTGCTCTCCGTCCCCCTGTCTCGTCCTCCCCCCCTCCTCCTCCCTTGCTCTTGCTCTTCTGTTGGGTTGGGCATTGAGGGGCTCCTGTCAGGCCGGAATGCTGGTGGGGGGCTGTGGCTTTTGCCTAGATGGGTCGTGCAGCCCATCTGGGCGCTTTAACTTTGTTCCCTGGGGTGCGCCTTTCCTGGAGATGTCGCTGGCGCGGTGGGCCGGGTTGGGCCCCATCTGGAGCTTACTTGGAGGACTGTGTGTGGCATGGGGGGACTCTGTGGGGCCCCTGGTCCCCACTCTTTCTGCTAGCCTGGCTGCATCTTTGGGTCTGGGTTTACAGTAGTGATTCTTACACATACCCTGGTCTATGATGCACTGACAAGTTTTAGACTGTTTATAAAACTGGTACTGGGCTTAACTTTAGACACGTTGATCCTAAATACCTGTTTTAGGTTTTACCACTCACTCCTTCCCTCTGACCACACCCACCACCATTATACCTAAGCTTCACACTGGTCACCTGACTGGATTGATTACACGACACAATAAACACAATATACACAACTATAACTTCACATCTCATTCTCACTTTACAATAATCAACTCTTCCCCATTCTTTACATTCCTACCTTGAATCTCTCCTTCCTGTTCCCCTCCCCCTCACCCAGGTATAACACTGCCTTCTATATTTTCCTTTTAATAAAGTATTTCTTAGTGATGGTCACAATTATGCAATACAATAAATGAATTTATTTAATTCCAATAACAAAACATGCATTGCTGTGTTAAAAAGACTACACTTCTTGTAGTGTTGTGACCTTTTACAGCATGTGCAGGTAAAGGAAAAAAAAGATATCATATGGATCAGAGGTTAGCAATGATGGAGCTAAATCTTTAACTCTAGCTACAGCTGCCTCAGACAGTGATCTACTATAATGTCCTCTTCTCTCAGAGTTTAAGCAGGCTGATATTCTAAATTCAAAGAACAACAGGAAGCAATCTGAAAGAATAGGATTTTGAGGATATATTGTCAGGTGGTCAATATATAAACCATATGTTTGTTCAATTGTACTCTTGGTAATATGATCAGAGCTCTTCCTCCAAGAGCTAAACAGAAATGGCCCCAGCTCCTGCGTTCACTCACGTTCTCGTACAATACAACTGTCCATGAGACTACAGGCTTTGCTCCCTTTCTCCCTAGGATGCCTGTTGACCTGATGTTTCAGTCTGTACCGATGGATTAAGAAGTGGTGGATTATGATGTTTATGTGCAGAGTCTCAGGCGTGACTTGGCAGAGGCTATCAGGATTGCTCAGATTTCCACCACGAAGCAACAAGAAAGACAGACTGAGCTTTACAACCGGAAGGTGAAGGGTGCACCCTTGGAGGTTGGGGACAGAGTCTTGTTGGCTAACAAAGGAGAACAATGTAGGAGGAAGGTGGCTGATCGCTGGGAGAGCCAACTGTACACTGTTGTGGGAAAACAGGATAATTCTCACACCTTTAAACTCAAGAACGGTGTGACAGGCCAAGAAAAAGTGGTGCATCAAAACCTCATCATGCCTGTGGACTTCTTACCCATTCCAGTGGATGCAGAGGACAATGGATCTTTTCTCAGTGACCTGACAGATGAGGCTGTGGAGGGGTCTCTGCGTACTATTAGACCTGAGAACAACTGCTTTTTCAGCTTCCACCTTCATCCAGGGATCAGTCGACTACCATGGACGATGTAGATGGACGACTGGAACCGACCGGACACACCTGGTGAGGTTGACTTGGACAATCACAATGAGTGTGGATTTGACCTTGAGGATGGAACTGGACATAGCGATGTCCTTCAGCCTAATACTTGTGCTTCTACTACTGACGTTGACTTATCTGACTCTGAACCTGCTGACTCTGCTTTTCCTGTTGACTTGTTGCTTTCTGATGCTGGTTGTGTTGTTGCATAGGAGGCGGAACCCGACTGATCTTGTGACAATCTTCAGAGGATGCAGACTAGGTATGGGAGGATCGTTAGACCTGTTGTCAGACTTAATGAAAACATGCATCAAAGAGTTCATGTGCCTGAGAATTCTTGGAGGTTGCTGTTTGTGGCTATGTGTATATCCATGTGTATATGTTGCCATTTACTCGTGTAGTTTTTGAAGCTCTGATTTTGTTGGAGATTTGACTCTTGTTTATTTAGTTATTGTTTTTAATTCAGTTGTCTATGTTTTTCTGTTTGTTTGTTGTTGTTTTCATCATCTGTGACAAAGGGACACCTATGTCTGAAATTTGTTGTTGTTTTGATGATATGATTTTACATGTGTTTGGACATGTTTTTCTTTCCTATGAGTTGCGGAAGACTTTGCAATCCTTCCTCATTCTAATTCCTCTGGAATAGTCTTTTGACTGGAGTACTTATTATGTGTCATACTAACAGTACTGTACACGAAAATGTTTTACATCTTCCTGCTTTTGCTATGTGTGACTTGGTTTTGTAGTTATGTCTTTGTTTTTCATTTTGATGGACAAATGGAGTTCAGTAGGGGGGAGTGTAACAGAGTTAAAATGTATAATTCCACTTGTCATCAATATGCACACATTGCACTGAAACATGTTTATCCCAGCATCATTGAATGCCTCATTCCTGTGAACGTGGGACGTGCACCCAGAAAACAGCTGTAGTTCTGACCACGCTGTCTTCTGGTGAGTAGCACAGGCCTTGAGCTCCAGTTTTATTTTTCATTATTTACTTTCAACTAATCATTAAAGGGTGATTTATGTTGATTTTCATATTTTCATATGATGTAAGATGTGTTTGTGTTTGTGCAGAAGCATGGACTAACTGTTGTAATTTCATGCCAGGATCTTGCCAATAAAACACAAGGAGAAAAGTACAAACTACTATGTGTACGTGTGTGCGTGTGTTTGGGGGATGGATCACTTCTAAATAATGTGCACCAGTCTATTGCACGTGTAGCACAGGAGACACTGAGTGTTTACATGTCACGTAGACGGTGCTACATAGTGAAGATCACCTGATCACTATAGCTTCACTTATACCACACCTGTGTCTACATGTGACTGATATATGTATGTTTGTTAGGTGAACATCCAGGTGTGGCGTAGGTGTGCTTTAATGTGTATGTACGTTAAAGCATCTGTAGACGTGTTGACACGTTAACACGTCTACAAACACACATGCAGACATGACTTGTGCATTG
>NW_021144870.1:51358-65373 GCF_900634775.1 Gouania willdenowi | reverse complement strand
TCCACTAAACTGCCTGAATTTTAGACAGGAGAGAAGGATGGATACAGTCAGCAGGAAGGCCGTCCATGCCTGGAGCTCTGCCTCTCTGCAGGCTCATGGTGGCAGTGTGAAGTTCGAGCAGCGTCACCTCTGGTGCCAACTCGCTGTTGTCAGCCTTGTTGAGGGAGTCTAAAAGCCCTCCATTTGCTGTGGAGTCCACTAAAGTCTGCAGCTCCACTATCTGCGTCTCCAGATCCTTCATCGACCAGGTTAACCCTGTAGTGACACCGCGAGTGAACTGCTGACACAGCTGTTTTATTTTGACTAAAATCCCACCAGTGTTGTATGCTAGAGAAGGCAGGTCTGCTTTCCCTGTGGGATTCCTAAAAAAAACTAAAAAACACTTCTAAAAGCCTGGTCATGTGACAGGGCCGTGTTAAAATACCAATAGACGTTTTAATAAAAACATGACAGGAGATTAAAACCCACAGGCTGAATAAAACACCTGGGTTAGTGGTGTTTACAACAATGAAGTCTCTGCTGTGGCTCCAGGTGTACTGTCTGTACCTCCACACATCACTTCCTGATTCTCCATCAGCTGTCTGAGTGTGTGAGACGAAGGGGGCGTGGCTCAGGATGGTTCCTGTTGAGGGTTTGATTCTCTGTGCAGTTAAAACCATCATCCTCACAGTTCTTAACACTTAAAATGTTTAAAAATGCCACCCTGTCCACCACGTTAGTGGGAGAATAGACATTTAAAAACACAACTTTCACATTTTCAAAGACAGCTTTAACCTTCAATAAAACATCTGGAATGATTTCATCAACAGTAAAAGAAAAAGGTAAAAAATGCTGAGCCAATAAAATCCCCACCCCTCACTCAGACCTGTGGTTTATCATCACCTCCCCTTTAAAAGCTCTGTTCTAGTCACTTTCATTGTCTGTGATGCTGAGTTTCTTCAACAAACATGACGTCAATTCTCTGAGTCTCCATCAGTTTAAAAAGAGCAGCTGGTTTAAAATCAGACCTGTTCAGGTTTAAAAGGTGCTGATATTAAAATCACACATGGATCAAAAAGAAACAACAGTAAGAAAATCAGTCAGTAAAAGTAAAAACATCTAAGAATCATCTTCATCATTGATGATCTGATTATTCATCCTTAGAACTAGTTTTTTCAGTCTGTTTATCTCAGGCGTTGTTAACCCCCCCCCCCCCCCACTACTCTTCCTGGTTGACCTAACGAATAGATGCAGGTCGGGGAAGAAACCGTCCACGCGAGGCAGCCTGGAGCCTTTAGACAGACTGAGTCTTCTTTGTTTTATTTCTCTTTTTTTCTGATGAGAGATCATCTGACATCTCCTCCTCCATCCTTTCCTGAACATCACACAGAAACCACGGGGGGCGGAGCTGTGTGAGGAGCCTCTGCGACAGACGTCTCCACCGGAGCAGGAAAGAAACCCGGCCTCACAGCAACAACTGGAGGGCCCCACACGGTAACGGGCCACCGCAGCAGCCCACTGTGCTCCGCCCACCAGAGCAGATCAGGTGACCCTCTGCTCCACAACCAAAACATTTCATCGTCTCTGAAGAAGCAAAAACCATGTAATTAAAACTATTCACTTTGAATGAAAAAGACAGGATCAGGTCAGTGTTTCTTTCTTTAATGTAAACCTGTATCTATGACAAACCTGAGAGAAACCGTTTAGATCAGAAACATGAGCTGTTCATATCTGGACTGTTCTTTTCCCAGCAATTGATTTTTAAGTAAAGGGGGGATTAGAGACCATCATTTTTGTGGCTGGGTTAACGAGAGGAGAGACAACAGTGAAGATGACCTTCTCCACCACCTCAGCAACTTTAACTGTGCTATCTAAAAACATCACAATGTTCATCCTCCATGCAGACCTCACACAGTCATATCCACCTTTCCCACAGACAGTCCTCCACTAAACACTGGGGAAAAGTTTGATGGCATGTCTGCGAGTCAGCCTCTAAACTCCCCGGGTGCTGCTGCATCTGCCACTGGCATTGTGCAGAGCACGCTGCCCTCACACACACACACACACTCACACACACACTCACACATCCACACAAAACAATCTTACTTTCACAACAAACGATAAAGAAAACAACTCATAAACACATTCAAACCAAAAAAAGAGAAAAAAGTTTGCTTCAAACCCACAAAAAGTTGAAACAATCAGCAACGCTCTCAGCTCCACCCACACACACACACACACACACACACACACACACACACACACACACACACACACCCACACACACACACACACACACACACACACACATACACACACACACACACCCACACACACACACACACACACACACACCCACACACACACACACACACACACACACACACACACACACACACACACACACACACACACACACACACACACACACCACACACACACACACACACACACACACACACACACACACACACACACACACACAGTCTGCTACAGCAGCATAGATACAGTATTAGTTTATAATAGAAGAATAAAGTTATTAAATCACTGCGTTAGGTTTGATCAGTGATTGATCACTTATTGATCTGGACTCTGAGGCTGATGGAGATGCTTCCATAAGGAGGACGTACAGACAGAGCAGAGATCAGAACATCCTGTATACATGCTGTGTACAGGATGTTCTGATCTCCATCTACAGTAAAGTCAGGGCTGGGGTCAGAGTTCAGTACATGTCAGAATGAGTCACAGTCCAGCCTCCAGCACGGGACACAAACAACCTGTCACACTAACATTTATTTAAAAATAATATTTAAATGACTGACAGCTGGAGCAGACATGGGGTGTGTGAGAACGGAGGCCATACACAGCCACAGCTACATAATCAAACAGCTCATAAATCATCTACTGTAGAGGTGATCACGTGTTCCACTGGTCACTATAACATACACATGATATCATACAGTACGTGTTCCACTGGTCACTATAACATACACATGATATCATACAGTACGTGTTCCACTGGTCACTATAACTCTTTGTTGTAACAAATGTTCAACTTCTTCCAAACCTAGATCTGAGATCTTTAGGAATTTCTTTACCAATTTCACAATTATCTTCATCTTTTCAGTTTTCTAACCTCCACCATGAAGAGTACAAGCTTTATTATTATTATTATTATTATTATT
Organism: Gouania willdenowi; assembly: GCF_900634775.1. Taxonomy (NCBI): domain Eukaryota; kingdom Metazoa; phylum Chordata; class Actinopteri; order Blenniiformes; family Gobiesocidae; genus Gouania; species Gouania willdenowi. The sequence continues at coordinate 62,209 of NW_021144870.1, read as the reverse complement.
ATTATTATTATTATTATTATTATTATTATTATTATTATTATATAGCATTAACTGTACCTTCCTTTTCACTGCTTCAGCATAGTTTAAACCCTCAGTCTGTTTTTCTATTTCTCTCTTCACATCTAATGCTGAGCTATGCTCCTCACCACAGTTAGCAACACTTAGCTTCTTCCTACTGTAATGTGTCTGAACCTGTGACAGTTACAGTAAATATGACCTGAGTGGAGGATATTATAACTCTGATAACTTATGAAAACTTTACATATGTAAAGCATCTCCTTTAAATGTCACACCTGTCTCTGAAACACATTGTTTTCAGTGGTTTAATCTCCATTATTCATGTTTATAACATTGTTTCCATTATCATTATAAAAAACACTTCTTTATGGATATTTTTACCTTAACTTCTAACAACTTTCCTCAAATCTTTTCCACTTTTCTTGCTCTGTCACACTGAACTTTATTCTTAAACACAACACGAACCATTGCGTATTATTTTAGATGTTTGAACTTCTCCTATAGCTTTATTTATAAACTTTGTCAACATCACTGTTTTACAAGCAGTTAAACTACACTTTAAGCTCCTCCCCCTGGTTCACTGTCTGTTTGTTCAACGTAGAAAACGCTCTAAACTCTTTAATCCATTTTTTTCTGCTTCTTCTCTGAACCTCAGTCTCAGGTTGATTTCTCGTACCAAGAACTTCCATCTCTGCTCCACCACCATCATCACTAACATCCATAACGTTCATGTCCCTCCTCTGACCTCATCCTTTCAGGGTCATGTGACTCCTACAGACACCCTAGTGCTAGTACAGCAGCCCCGCCTACCTGTCTGCTCTGATTGGCTGAGTTGTCTAACAAAGTACACACTACGTGTAACAAAGTACACACTACATGTGTAACTAAGTACACACTACATGTGTAACTAAGTACACACTACATGTGTTAAAGTACACACTACATGTGTTAAAGTACACACTACATGTGTAACTAAGTACACACTACATGTGTAACTAAGTACACACTACATGTGTTAAAGTACACACTACATGTGTTAAAGTACACACTACGTGTAACAAAGTACACACTACGTGTGTTAAAGTACACACTACATGTGTAACTAAGTACACACTACATGTGTTAAAGTACACACTACATGTGTTGAAGTACACACTACATGTGTTAAAGTACACACTACATGTGTTATAGTACACACTACATGTGTTACAGTACACACTACATGTGTTAAAGTACACACTACGTGTAACAAAGTACACACTACATGTGTTAAAGTACACACTACATGTGTTAAAGTACACACTACATGTGTTAAAGTACACACTACATGTGTAACTAAGTACACACTACATGTGTTAAAGTACACACTACATGTGTGAAAGTACACACTACATGTGTTAAAGTACACACTACATGTGTTAAAGTACACACTACGTGTAACTAAGTACACACTACATGTGTAACTAAGTACACACTACATGTGTAACTAAGTACACACTACATGTGTTAAAGTACACACTACATGTGTTAAAGTACACACTACGTGTAACAAAGTACACACTACGTGTGTTAAAGTACACACTACATGTGTAACTAAGTACACACTACATGTGTTAAAGTACACACTACATGTGTTGAAGTACACACTACATGTGTTAAAGTACACACTACATGTGTTATAGTACACACTACATGTGTTACAGTACACACTACATGTGTTAAAGTACACACTACGTGTAACAAAGTACACACTACATGTGTTAAAGTACACACTACATGTGTTAAAGTACACACTACATGTGTTAAAGTACACACTACATGTGTAACTAAGTACACACTACATGTGTTAAAGTACACACTACATGTGTAACTAAGTACACACTACATGTGTTAAAGTACACACTACATGTGTAACAAAGTACACACTACATGTGTTAAAGTACACACTACATGTGTTAAAGTACACACTACATGTGTTAAAGTACACACTACATGTGTAACTAAGTACACACTACATGTGTTAAAGTACACACTACATGTGTTAAAGTACACACTAAGTTGTCTGACAGACACTCTCATCAGCCAATAGGGTGTGGCCTATGTTAAAATTATTGTAATGCGGCCAATGAAACAGTTCGTTTTATAGCCTGGAAATTACAGTTTCACATATTTATTTAGTTATTTATCATTTGTGAGAACAAAAAGATGACAATTATATTTTCATAATTAGTTTTGAACTAAACAAGGTTCAGCTAACGACCTCTTTGTGTCGTCTTTGTTTTCTGTGTGTATAATTATTATTATTATTATTATTATTATTGGTGGTTTTTTATTTGCCTTGTTTAGTTCCTCTGGGATTAATAAAGTTTTTCTGATTCTTCACAAAACCCAAAAATAAACAGATTATATATTTTAAAAATATTATTTATTTACTAGTTTAATCAAGTTATCAATGTATAGTAATAATAATAATATACAGTACATAGATAATAATAATAATCAGGTTCATTTTATTTAATCTACAATGGACCTGATTAATAAAACATTATCATCACTGTTGTTTATTTAATAAGAGTTGAGACGAGTTAAAGTTAAAGGTTTAAAGGTTAAATGCTGACACAGGGTTTATTTGGTCAAAGGTTCTGAGGAAGACGATGAATCTGTAGTTGTTCTGTAGCTGCTAATAGTGCTAAGTATAACAATGACAGAGTCTCTGAGAAGAGACCTTGGTAAATGTTATCAGTATATATATATATATATATATATATATATATATAGTATCTGGCCTGTATTTCACTATAGAGATTGTGTGATAGAGAGAACCACACAGAACAGCTCTATTTCTCCTGTCTCTACATCAGGGTTTTTCAACCATGGGGTTGTGACCCTATTTGTTGTCGCCTGGAATTTAAACCGAGTCCCTTGAAAGGTTTGATAATTGAGTAAATAAAAATTTACTGATTAAAAATGTATTGTTTGAATTTTTATTATTTATTATTTACTCTGTATTTGTAACATTTTAATATCAAACAGTAAATTTAGAAAAACAAGGTTTCCATAAATGTGTGATAGTGAAATGTGGTCACGATGCAAATAAAGGATGAGGACATTGTTCTCCATTATTGCTCACCTTACCTGTAAAGGTGATTTTCTACGTTCCAATCATTAAAACAGCCACAGGAGGCGCCAAAGTGCAGCATTTATTCTGTTCTGTCACAAGAGAAAGAATTTAAGATAAAAAATGATCCAGACATTCTGTGTGAGATCTATATTTATTACATTTAAACGCTTTTTAATTAATTTACCTTAAATTCAGTGACCGTTGATTTACAAGCGGTCCTGACCCACTCAAGATGGCGCCGCTTGGCCACGCCTCCCCAGGAGTGACGAGACGTACGTACAAGATGTCTATTGGTTACGGTATTTTTCTACTTCCGGGACAACAACGTGTGTCAGAGCCGTTACCGTTCGTTCTGCTTCTCTGTGCGGTGTGTTCACCACCACATACATCATATTCTATAAATATATAGACACTATTTACTGTAAATGACGGTGTGTTAACGGTAGAAGGTACAGGAAGTGACGTAGTGGGTTGTTATGGCTCAGCCCGGTGTGGAAAAGATTAAAACTCTGCAGAAAAACCCGTCCAACATCAGAAACCTGTGTATCCTGGCTCACGTGGACCACGGTCAGTTACACGTTACACTGTCTGTCTGTCTGTCTGTCTGTCTGTGTGTGCGTCACGCACGCGCGCAGGGTTGCCAGATCTGATCATTTCCAGCCCAAATCTCAAGGCTTCAAGGCTGTGTACACACGTGTTAACATACTACAGTACACACTACATATTTAACAAAGTACACACTACATGTTTAACAAAGTACACACTACATGTGTAACAAAGTACACACTACATGTTTAACAAAGTACACACTACATGTGTAACAAAGTACACACTACATGTAGAGATGTAACGATTCACGATACGGGGTTCACGATACGATTCTCTCACGATTTATTTCACAAAATGGGACTGTATATAAATGACTGAAAAATATTCCTTTATTTTTTTGGGGAAAAAAAATAGAAAATACTGTATTATTTTCCTTTTATTTTTTATTGTCAAAATAATTCCTTGATAAACTATTCAAAACAATGCAATTTAACTAAAAATAAATCTTGAATAAAATAAATAAAGTTATAATACAAATGAAAATGAAGCCTTTTAATTTAAATTCTGGTTCTATAATAAACAATGCAAAACTGCATAATAGTTCTTTTTCTTTTTAAAAGTGCAACTGAAAATGTATTTTGTGCCTTAACAATTGGACTTTAAAAAAAAAAAACCGTGATTGCACTGATTTACGTCATATTTGTTTGGACCAGCAGAGGGCGCTGGTAACACAGTGGTCAGTTGGCATGCAGATATCTTGCAGTGAAGAAGAGATGCTATGCTAGCAGACAGAGCTAATAGAAAAACGTGACTTTTACAGATATTCAAGTAATATTACAGATATTCTTTCGGTGCTAAAGGGGTAAAGAATCATTTATGAACATATTTAAGAGTAGAAGGCAGCCAGAAAGAAAGTAGTAGCAGACTCCGCCCGCCGCCAACACTTGTGGATAGCGCCCTCTGCTGGTTAAAAAAAGTACTGCGATTCAATTGTCAGAAAAACGATATCAACCGTGATATCTATGAATCGATTTTTAACTGCCTTACGATTGATCGTTACATCCCTAACTACACGTGTAACAAAGTACACACTACGTGTAACAAAGTACACACTACATGTGTTAAAGTACACACTACGTGTAACAAAGTACACACTACATGTGTTAAAGTACACACTACGTGTAACAAAGTACACACTACATGTGTACACACTAAAAGGCGATTCACAAAGAGCTCAATCAAACATTCAAACCCTGTTGTCATAGCAACTGCAAAACAGTTGTCAGTTATGATGATGATTGATTGATTATACTTTATTAAAGATGATGATGATGATGATGATGATGATGATGGATTAGGACTCACAGCAGTTTATTGATATGTTTGTTTTTTACTTTTAATGAAACTATTTGATTATTACCAGTTATACCAGTTCTGTTTATTCAGCCCAATCTGGCAACCCTGCTGTGATCACCAGCAAATTTCCACATCCTGTCGAGTAAATACCATCATTGGGACCAGAGCTGGACTGGGCTTTAGCATTAGCTTTAGCATTAGCTTTAGCATTAGCTTTAGCATTAGCTTTAGCATGTGTTGAGATTGTACTACACTTGCTTTAGACATGGATTGAAGTATGGATCAGTGGGTGGGTCTATAACCATGTGTTCACTGTTAGTGATGGGACACACACACACACACACACACACACACACACACACACACACACACACAGTGGAGGATTATTTAAAAGGAATATATTGGTCAATAAAGCTTTTTAACAACTGTCAAATGATGAAGCTTTAGTTTGTGTGTGAGATAATTAAACTCTGTGTGTGTGTGTGTGTGTGTGTGTGTGTGTGTGTGTGTGTGTGTGTGTGTGTGTGTGTGTGTGTGTGTGTGTGTGTGTGTGTGTGTGTGTGTGTGTGTGTGTTCCAGGTAAAACGACGGTGGCCGACTGCTTGGTGGCCAGTAATGGGATCATCTCCAGTCGTCTGGCTGGGAAGGTGAGATCTTCTCATCTGTGTTTGTGTGGACGTAGAAATGAACCTGGTTTTTTGTGCTTTACAAGCTGCGGTACCTGGACAGCAGAGAGGACGAGCAGGTCAGAGGCATCACCATGAAGTCCAGCTCCATCTCTCTGCACTTCAGGAAGGGTGAGTTTCATCTGGTCTGAGATACAGACACATCTCACACTGTTTTTCACATTTTTACTGTGTTAGCTAAACTAACATCTGGTTTAGCTAAACTAACATCTGGTTTAGCTAAACTCACATCTGGTTTAGCTAAACTCATCTCTGGCTTAGCTAACAGTAAAAATCAAATCAAGCTAGCTAGAAAGGAGGGGCTTACATACATTTTAAAACATGTCCTTGTCTTAAATGATCTTTTATTCCTTTTTTCCATTAAGGCCAATGATTTTAAGTATGTGAAATGTTTTTTAAAAAAATTAGTAAATAACTTTAAAATAGTCTAAATGATTTAAATGAAAAAAGTTCTGATTGTGATTTTACAAAAAAGGTGTAATGATTAGTGATAGAGTGGAGGCTCTATTAAAGGCTGATATCTGTGAATCATGGTCAGGTGATGTAATAAAGTGTTTGATCAGTGGATGTTGGTTCTAATCCTGGTCTGTGTTCTTCTCCAGGGGATCAGGACTACTTACTGAACCTGATCGACTCCCCTGGTCACGTGGACTTCTCCTCAGAAGTTTCCACCGCCGTCCGACTGTGTGATGGAGCCATAGTGGTGGTGGACGCCGTGGAGGGGGTGTGTCCTCAGGTATGTCTCTTACTGCTATTGGTCACATTTGTTCACCAGCCACCATTTATTATTTATATCTGCTTTCAGGGTTACTTTACAGTAATATGGATAATGTTGGGGGGGGGGGGGGGGTTTATTGTTCATCTTCCAATACATCAGGAACTCCATCACATAGGAAAGGTAAATGTGGTTTGGAAATATAGCTCCGCCTACTCTCTCACTAATTACTGTTAGCGTTATGATAATAGATGGAGCACATGAGCAATGTGTTCATAACTAATGTTTTTATATAATTTGTCTTACTAGAATCAGAATCAACTTTATTGACCAAGAGTGTATGAATATTTGTCTTGGTGACCTGAGCTCTCTCAGATAGTGTAACATTAAATAATAACAATCAACTAGAATAAAGAAAAATAAATAAAAAAAGAAGTATAAACATAAATATAAGAGTAGTTAGACTAATATGTGCAAACTAAATAAAATAACAAGATAATAATGATAGTAATAATAATAATAATAATAATAATAATAATAATAATAATAATAACGAAATAAAATAAAAATACAATAATAATAATAAGATAATAGTGCAGTAGTGCAGGTGAACATATAAATGAAAATATTATGTACATGAACATTCACAGTGACAGATTGATCCAGGGTTGTTATGTTAGTTCCAGGTTATTTCACAGTAACAGAACCAGGTCTGACTCTCTATGACTGTATAGTGTTGATCACAGTGACAGCCTGGGGGAACAAACTGTTTTTATGGCGTACAGTGATCTGTAGCGTCTGCCGGAGGGGAGGAGTTTAAACAGATTGTGTGCAGGGTGGGAGGAGTCTGCAGTGATGCTACCTGCCCGTTTCCTGACCCTGGACAGGTATAAGTCTTGGATGGAGGGCAGATCAACACCAATGATCTTTTCTACAGTCCTGATTATCCTTTGTAGTCTGTGTTTGTCTAGTTTGGTTGTAGATCTAAACCAGACAGTGATGGAGGTGCACAGAACAGACTGAATGATGGAGGTGTAGAACATGGTCAGCAGCTCCTGGGGCAGGTTGAACTTCCTCAGCTGATACAGGAAGTACATCCTCTGCTGTTCCTTTTTCCTGGTTGTGTCTATGTGGGAGGTCCACTTCAGGTCCTGTGAGATTGTGGATCCCAGGAACCTGAAGGAGTCCATGGTAGACACTGTGCTATTCAGAATGGTAAGGGGGGTGAGTGGGGGGGGGGATTTCTCCTGAAGTCCACTGTCATCTCCACAGTCTTGAACAGGGTCAGTTCCAGATGTTTCTGACTGCACCAGAGATCCAGCTGTTCCACCTCCATCTGAAGGCAGACTCGTCCCCATCCCTGATGAGACCGATGACGGTGGTGTCGTCTGCAAACTTCAGGAGTTTCACAGAGGGGTCCCCTGAGGTGCAGTCATTGGTGTAGAGGGAGAATAGCAGTGGGGAGAGAACACACCCCTGAGGGGCGCCAGTGCTGAGTGACCGGGTGATGGATGTGATGCTTCCCAGCCTTACTTGCTGCTTCCTGTCAGACAGGAAGTTGGTGATCCACTGACAGGTGGAGGCCGGCACTGTGAGCTGGGTGAGTTTCTGGTGAAGGATGTCCAGGATGATGGTGTTGAACGCAGAGCTGAAATCCACAAACAGGATCCTAGCGTAGGTCCCTGGGGAGTGGAGGTGATGGAGGATGTAGTTCAGTCCCATGTTGACTACATCCTCTACAGACCTGTTTGCCCGATAGGCAAACTGTAGGGGGTCCAGCAGGGGTCCTGTGATGTCCTTCAGGTGGCTCAGTACCAGCCTCTCAAAGGACTTCATGACTACAGACGTCAGAGCAATGGGTCGATAGTCATTAAGTCCTGTGATGGCAGGTTTCTTTGGGACTGAGATGATGCTGGAGCTTTTGAAGCAGAAGGTACTTCACACAGCTCCAGTGATGTATTGAAGATCCATGTGAAGATGTGGACCAGCTGCTCAGCACAGGCTTTCAGACAGGAAGGAGATACTCCGTCTGGTCCTGGAGACTTTTTGAACAGTTGGCACACATCTCTGTCATTGATCTTCAGGGTAGGTGGGGGGTCAGAGGGTGAGGTAGGGGGGGAAGTGGGGGGAGCAGGAAGGGCAGAGTCCAGGTGATGGGCTGATGCTAATGAGCTGGGGGGTGGGTGAGAAAACCTGCAGTAGAAACTATTCAGGTCTTCAGCCAGTCTTTTGTTACCTGCAGGGTGGGGGGAGGGTTTCCTGTAGTTGGTGACATCACGCAGGCCTTTCCACACTTCAGAAGGGTCTTTGTTTGAGAAGCTTTGTTTTAGCTTCTCAGTGTAGCACCTCTTGGCTACTCTGATCTCCTTGGTTAGTGTGTACTTAGTCTGCTTAAACAGGACCCAGTCCCCACTCCTGTAGGCTTCCTCCTTAGCCTGACGTAGCATCCTGAGTTGAGGTGTAAACCAGGGTTTGTTGTTGTTGTATGTGCAGAAGGTCCTGGTCTGCACACACATGTCCTCACAGAAGCTGATGTAAGATGTCACAGTATCAGTCAGTTCATCTAGGTCTGATGCAGCTTCAAAAACCCTCCAATCAGTGCAGTCAAAGCAGTCCTGTAACTCCTCCCCCTCTGTCCACCTCTTTACAGTCCTTACTACAGGTTTAGCAGATTTAAACTTCTGCCTGTAGGTCAGGATGAGATGAATCAGACAGTGATCAGAGAGCCCCAAAGCTGCACGGGGAACAGAGTGATATGAATCCTTTATTACAGTGTAGCAGTGGTCCAGTGTGTTAGCCCCCCTGGTGGGACACTTTATATGTTGTCTGTATTTAGGGAGTTCATGGGTTAGATTTGCTCTGTTAAAATCCTCTAGAATGATTAGCAAATAGTCTGGATGTTGTTTCTCCACGTCTGCTATCTGGTCAGCCAGGTGCTGTAACGCCTCTGTTACACTAGCCTGAGGTGGGATGTAAACACAGACCATAACAAACGAGGAGAATAAAATGGTTTACAGTTTATGAAAAAACTCTCCAGATTATGGCTACACGTCTGCTTCAACACTGTAACATCTGTACACCAACCTTGGTTAATGTAAAAGCATATTCCACCTCCCCTCATCTTCCCACAGCTCTTTTACGTGGTCCGCTCTGAGGAGCTGAAAGTCTGGTAGATGTAGAGAGCTGTCCAGGATGAGTTCACTGAGCCAGGTTTCAGTAAAACACTGATCTGTGAACAACTAATAATTAATAAATGATTATTAGACACAGAGCTAAGCTACAATAACTTCATGTAAACGATTATTAATAATCACCAGTGGTGAAATAATCCAAAGTTTGGTTTCAAAATAAAAATGAAGAACTCACATAAATAAAAATAGTTTAATATCCCAATAAATATTAACATTTATACTATAAATGAAAACAGATCAGATTATTTATTATATTCACACATGTAGTTATGAACCAATGAAAATAGTAAATAAAGTTCATATTTCCAGAGTGTGTGAGTCTAGAACCAATGTATATCTGTGACTAATCATTAGTGATGTGAACAGTCTATGTTCATAGCTCTAAGCTGATCACATTACAGGGAGCTGAGACATATGCTAAGTAGTTTACTGAACATGTTCCAGACCCAAACACACACTGACTATTTAGAGGAGCTGACATGTCCACCAGATATGATGTATAGCAGATCTATTTCTATATTCTGAGAGAGTGGGAGGAGCTTATTACTGTACCATATTTACCTTTATATGTGATGGAGTTACAGACATATTGGAAGATGAACATGGAAGAATAATAAGGACACACCCCCCTCACTATATTATCTATATCTATAAATTATTAATCAGATCAAACTAAACATTTACAGTGAGAATATTAATAATTAAGGAACATTTGTTAAAAAATTCAGAATTTGTGGGATGTTTTTTGAAAATATTAATATTAATATTAATATTAATATTAATATTAGGGGCCTAGGCCCAGTGGTGCTAGGAACCCTATTGTAATCGTAAGGATTATTATCATTATTGTTACCTTTTATAGTTCTGTTGGTGAAAGTGTAGCTGCAGGCTAAACCGTGCAAGGTAGGGCGGTGCCCTTTGGAGGGTGGGTCTAAAACCCCCAGGGTACCTTGGACGCAAAAATGCACATATGTTCGCCAGCAGGTGGCGCTACAACCAAGGTCAATGCGTTTTGGCCAATAACTCCCACACTGTTTGTTGCACATTCAAAACCTTCATATCCACAGATTCCTTGAATAGCACTGAATCACCTGGGCTAGGCCACGCCCATTTCCACCTAAACTTTTGTAGGAGCAAAATCGCAAAAACTGTAAAACATACTTTTTCAAACTCCTCTTTGGGGTTTTGTCCAATCAGCGTGAAACTTGGCACGTA
>NW_021144870.1:33858-46358 GCF_900634775.1 Gouania willdenowi | reverse complement strand
TGGCAACAAATAAATAAACATTTTTCTTCTTCTGTGGTTTTTTGCTATTAAGCAGAACGTTTCTCTGTGACGTCAGTGATGATCCAGAAAAGATGAAAATAAAGACAAACTCTGACTTTCTCTGTAAACATCAAGTTGAATATTTTTTCATTCTGACCTCATTGGTCTGTAGTGTAACTAATTCATAAATTCAACTACGCTTTTAAAATCATTGAAAAATATCAATAAATAAATGTATATTTACTGCATTATAAATGTGATTTATTTGACCAGTTATAGTTTTAATTTAAATCACATTTTGTTCTTGAAATCCAGCCTGAATCCAACACACATGAATATACATCTATAGTAAAAAGTTTAGAATAACACAATCAGGGTTTGATCCAGATTAAAACTAAGATTAGATTATGTGATCTACCGATTTTAGTTCTGAACCCATTTTCAATAATTGATCCAAAATGTGATCAGATTATGTTTGGACCAACTGGTTCCACTGGTACCAGAGGTCATTGTTGGAACAGGATTAACTCTGTTCTATGTTCTCAGCGTTCCTAAAGTGTTCCAGTGAGGACGACGCTCCAGTCATTGTGTTTGTTGCTAAGATGTTTGCTGTGGATACAAAGACTTTACCTCAGCACAGACACAGGTAAGACCAACAGGTGGCGCTGTGCTTCCATTACACTGAGCATGCTTTAGCCTCAGTGTTGTCACATATAAGTCAGTGTACTTTTAATGAAAATGGTTTTTTTAGACATAGATCTACTAATGAGGACCTTTAGAAGGTTTTAGAACACATGTATAAAGACAGGATCAAGTTCATAAAAAGCTAAAACGTCTTGGTTTATTTTAACAGATTATTATTTTACAGATAAAGGTATTACACACACACACACACACACACACACACAGAGAGACTCTATACTGTTCTACGCAACAGAAGATATGAAATTAACAGTACTAGTACAGTGCCCGTCAGAAGTATGTATTCATGTGGGAGCTTAAGGTTGTATGTACATAGATGTGTACATACTCTGTACTCTAGTGTTATAAAGGGTCTATTTGCAGGTGCAAAATAAAACAGCGTGTGCGATTTCCCTGGTTTAATTCTTTGGTACATGAACATGATAAATGTTTGTTGTTTTTAACTCACTTTTATAATTTTTTTTTTGGTGTATTTTTCTGTAATGTTTGTTTTTTGGAGTCATTATGTGTATTTGTGTATTTGTATAATTATTGTGTGTGTGCGTGTGTGTATGTGTGTGTGTGGAGTCATGTGTATTTTTCAGTTGTCTTTTTGTGCATTTTTTTGTGTTTTATTTTACTCATTTAGTATATTTTTATTATAAATAAATAAGTACCGTGTGTGTGTGTTCCCGTGAAATGTTTGAGACGCTGATAACCAAACTCCATAGACATTGTAGCGCCAAACAGAAAAACAACAAAACTGCGCAAAACAGAACGTAAAGCTCCAAACTACATGAGTGAGTAAGTAAATTAAAGTATTATCTACTATTCGGCTGTCTTTAAAAAAAACAAAACAAAAATCATGTTTTACCTCGAACCGAGTGATCAGAGCTTAACTTCCATGTAAGACACCAGAGAATCTGTAGTTTTCTAGATGGAGAATTGAACAGGTTGAGGTCAAAACTGACTCTAGTGAAACAGTGCGTTATTGAATAACAGTTATATGGTTTATACAATGGGAAACGTGTCTGCAGAAGACTCACCCAGTGGTTGATGGTTTCAAATGATCTATTCAGAGAGCTCCATGTTAGAGAAGCTAGCGATAGCATAGCACAGGGGGAAGTGGAGGAGGAGTGGCCGCACACGTGACTCTTGGTCGTGTGAGGAGCTGTGCAGTGAAATAGATATAGATGGTGCGCTAGCGCCCCCTCACACCCTGAGGTCAAAAGTTGAATAGGTTTCATTTCGGGGCCGTTCAGAAGTGAAATAATATTAAAATAAACATTTGGAAATGACCAAATTATTCCAAAATAACAGATACACATACTCGGGGTATTTAGAACCCGTTGACTAAGTTTCAGGTCGAACTGGCACCTTGTCGGGAGATATTTGCTCCACACACACACACACACACACACACACACACACGTCCCTTGCTTTTTAGGAATACTAAAGCTTCATGTGGGAGCATAGGGGATATATTTACGGGTGTATTTTTCCTGGTTTAATAGGACATGTGCATGACTTCATCACTTTTATATTTTTTTGTATGGTGTATTTTTCTGTAACGTATGTTTTTTTGGCGTCATGTGTATTTTTGTATAATTATTGTTTTTGTTGCTACTGTAGTGTGAATCAGGAGTAATTTTGTGTATTTTTCTGTAAATGTATGTGTTTTTGAAGTCGAATACAGTGCCCGTCGTATGTATTCATGTGGGATTATAAGTACTTAGTTTAGTGTATTTTGAGACATTTCCATATTTTTTGTTGTTTAGTGTGTGTGTGCCTGTGTAACGTTCACTAAACGTATCTATTGTCACACAGACATTTCCGTCATTATAGTATAGACTAGTGCAGTGCCCGTCAGAAGTATGTATTCATGTGGGAACATAAGGGGTATATTTGCGAGTGCAAAATGTGGGTGCAATTTTCCTGGTTTAATGTCATCATTGTGTTTTTTTTTATCTTTCAGTTGTCTTTTTGTGCATTTTTTGTATAATTATTGTTTTTTTGTTGCCATTGTAGTGTGATTCTGGAGTCATTTGGTGTATTTTTTGTATAAATATTGTTTATTTTTTGTTTTGTTTTACTCATTTAGTTTATTTGTATTATAAATACTGTGTGTGTGTGTGTGTGTGTGTGTGTGTGTGTGTGGTGGTGGTGTGTGTGTGTGTGTGTGTGTGTGTGTGTGTGTGTGTGTGTGTGTGTGTGTGTGTGTGTGTGTGTGTGTGTGTGTGTGTGTGTGTGTGTGTGTGTGTGTGTGTGTCTCTCTCCATCCATCTCCTCCGTGTGTTATCTCACGCGCGCGTCTTACACATAATCCGTCGCAGGTTGTCAAGAGAGACACAGAAGTACCACAAAAAATAAACGTTTTGCAACACCAACTCTCTAAACGGCTCTGTGTGAGTTCAGTAGTTTCATCCCGGTGTAGTGCACGAACGTGCATCAGCCGTGTGTGTGTGTGTGTTTACATTGTAGCTGCTAGCATCTTTCTTAGCACAAAGAATAATATAAGAAAAACTCACCCTTGCACAGAACAAACAATCATAGTGGAGCCGTGTTGTGGACCCATTATTATTATTATTATTATTATTATAATTACTTAAGCCACTGCTTGTTACAGAAAAACTTAACATTGACGCTAAAACATTTAGCAAATATATCTCGAGTCACTGTTAATCTTTACTTCATACAAAACTACAGTACGCCAGTTAAGTCAACTATTCATCAGCATGTATGTCTATACTGTACAGAGATAGTTGGTCACACCAGAGCCACCACTGGATAAGTTTGTGTAGAGCCCTGATGATAATATACAAAAAATAGTATTAGCGAAAATAGTAATGGTTATAATAACAATAATAATAATAACAATAATAATAATAATAATAACAATAATAATAACAATAACAATAATAATAATAACAATAATAATAATGTTAATAATAGCAATAACAAAGTAATATAAGAATCTAGTAACAATAATATGATAAAAAACAATAAAAAATATTAAATAATGATATGGTAATATGATGAAAATATAGCAATGCTAATAATACAATGAGAATACCAGTAACTATAATATAAAATATTAATAATTAAAAAGGAGTTTAAAAATATAATGATCATTATAATAATGCCAATAACATTAATACAGTAGTAGTACAATTATATAATAATAGTAATAATAATAATGGCAATAACAAAATAAAGAGAATCCAGTAACTGTAATACAATAATAAACATAAAATAAGGTAATTGCAATATTAATAATAATACAATGAGAATACCAGTAACTATAAGATAAAATAAAAAAAGAATAATTTAAAAATAACAATAACAATACAGTAATAGTACAATTATATAGAGATATAATATTAATAGTGAAAGTAGTAATAGTAATGGTTATAAAAATATTAGCAATAACATATAATGAGAATCCAGTAACTATAATAAAATAATAAATATTAAAATAAAACAGCGTGTGCGATTTCCCCGTTTTAATTCTATGGGATATGAACATGATAAATGTGTTTTTTAACTCACTTTTATAATTTTTTGTTTGGTGTATTTTGTATATATGTATTTGTGTATCTTTCTGTTTTAGTATATTTAAATAAATAAATACGTGTGTGTTTGAGACGCTAATAACCAAACTCCATAGACAATGTAGCACCAATCAGAAAAACAACCAAACTGTGCAAAACAAAACGTAAAGCTCCAAACTACATGAATGAGTAAGTAAATTAAAGTATTATCTACAATTCGGCTGTGTTTTTAAAAAAACTAAAATCATTGTTTACCTTTGAACCGAGTGGTCAGAGCTTAGCTTCCATGCACAGCATGACACAGAATCTACAGTTTTCCAGATGGAGAATTGAACGGATTGAGGTCAATATCGACTCTAGTGAAACAGTGCGTTATTGAACAACAGTTATATAGTTTATACAATGGGAAACTTGTCTGTAAAAGACTCACCAGTGGCTGATGGTTTCAAAGTATCTATTCAGAGAGCTCCGTGTTTGAGAAGCTAACAATAGCATAGCACAGGAGGAAGTGGAGTCTGCAGTGGCTCACACACACGAACATCAGTGACTCACATCAGGCCCAATAAGTGAGACTTAAGAGCTTTGCTAGTTTATCAGTGTAAACACAGCTGCTCAGACGTTCCTCTCCGTATAAAACTATCTTCTTCTCTCTCACTCCTGTTTACAGTCCGTGTCTGCTGAGCTGTGTGCACACGTGACTCTTGCTCGTGTGAGGAAATAGATATAGATGGTGCGCTAGCGCCCCCTCACACCCTGAGGTCAAAAGTTGAATAGGTTTCATTTCGGGGCCGTTCAGAAGTGAAATAAAATTAAAATAAACATTTTGAAATGACCAAATTATTCCAAAATAACAGATACACACACTCGGGGTATTTGGAACCTGTCGACCAAGTTTCAGGTCGAACTGGCACCGCACACACACACACACACACACATCCTGACACACACACAGACCACCCTTGAATTACAGTATAGATATAGTATAGATGTACTGTCAACAACAAACCCAGATACTCCTAATGAGGACGTAACGCTATACTGACTGTATGTCAGAAATTAACGTGATGACGTCTTTGTCTGTGGGAAGCAGGTGGATCGAGTAGAGCTGCCCTAATACTGCTCATTTATTTGGCGACCTAAATAAAATCTCTGGAAATCGGTGGTCTACAGCCTCGGTTCCCAAAGTGGGGTACGGGGTACGCAAACTGTTACAGGGGGTACGTGGATAATAGATTAAAAACAGCGTCACAGCACTGGAAACTAGAATATAAATAGAGCAGCAGTTATAAACCTTCATGCCTTGCTAAGACTGCCCTCTAGTGGTGAGCAAATTCATCATATGGCCAGTCGCCCTGCCCTCGGCTCTCATTTCACCGTGTGCGGCAAACCGTTTTAAGATGAAGAAGTGGTTAAAACACATCACTGTCACTCCTCCAACTAGTCGTCCTACAGTTGAAGCATCACCTGCTGTTGCCAACAATAGCAAGACCCAATATTCACGGTGTGCAGCGGTAAACCTGTGGATAGCCCAGCTATAGCATGGCCATAGACAGCAGTGAGGAGTCGGAGGCAGAGCCTCATCATGCAGCCGCCTCGGACAGAGAAACGTCAAAAATACAGAAATATGACGACAGCTACATTACTATGGGTTTCACGTCTATTTGTACGGGTGGAGTTACTCAGCCACAGACATTTACATACAAAACACGCTCATTTAAAAATTAAGCCACCGGATTGTTTTGATCAACGATTAAGAGGACTGTCGACCAGTAACGCTTGTATTTTGCAGCCAAATAACGTTAATAAGAGTCGGCTGCAAGCATCGTACATGGTGAGTTACCCAGTAGCTAACACTGGCTAGCCACACACTATTGTGGAGGACCTGAACTTCACTGCAGCAGTGGAGATGGTTGAGACAATGCTGAGGAAAAGCCAGAAAAATGATACAGACTTCTTCAACACTGTCTATCTGATATACATCTATGTTTCCTATAGGATGTGATGGTAAATAAAGGATAAATATTCTCTATCCTGTCAGCGTCACATCAGATCCACTCAGTGACGTGACACAATGATCCTCCTTCTATTGGACTGCTCGTTTTAGAAGAGATCTGATTGGTCAGGAGGCGGAGCTTTAGTACTCAGATCCTAGTGTTACGGCTGAATTTACGGTTGACCTCATTTGAAGACATGATTCATTGCTCTGGTTGAATGATGGAGTCCAGGAGAAGCATTGATGATTTTATATAAAAAAAGTTTATTCTAAACTAAGAAAAAAGGTACAAGATGGAACAAAGTTAGCGTCCGTCCAAGCGTCCGTCCGAAGGAAGTGCCGCGCCCCCTAACAGTTTCAAAGCTTAAGCTTTTTATACAGATAAGAGCAAAGTTCCACTCTGGGGTAAGGAGGAGGGGAGAGTCAGATGCCCAATAGTGGAAAGATTTGAGGATGATGAAGACGTATGTTATGAAGAAGATGTGTCGCCACTCTTATCTCCTTGATAGTGTGTGCTGCATGCGAGCAGAGACTCTGGCCTTGGCTCTGTGCACTGAGTACGCTCTGTACTGTTTAATCATGATTCAGCTGTTCAAAAGTGTAAAGAGTAATGGAGTCGTCATGTATTAAAACATGACAAATTGTACACATGAACATACATTTGAGGATATGATGATGAATATAAAAATGACCATAACACTAGCCAGAAAAAAACCTGATCTCGACCAGGTTAGTTGTTCAGCCTAAGTTACCATGGTGATTTAGCCTAAGTTACCAGGGTCACGAGTTCACGTCCCGCTTCAGTCTTTTTTTTTTTGACATATTTATGACGTAGAGATGAATCTGGTGATAATATTACATTAAAAATCATATAAATGATTAGATATGAAGCAGCAGTCACTGTGTTTATATCCAGTGTAACAGGAGGACTCTCTATACAGACATCCTATGATGCTGACACGTCTCCTCAGACACATTTTATTCATATTATTCACCACTCGCCACGTCACTGAAGAGATAAAGTGATGAAACAACCAAAAAGTGACTAATCACAGGTGATTTAAGCCACTATAGTCACTGAAGGTGAGTTCAGTGTGAACACCTTTAGAACAGGATCATATTCCTCAAACACCTGCTTATTTCACCATCAGGGTGAATAAATCACTCTCTTCTGGGTGGTTACCATGGTAGTTTGTGTATTCTCTGATCCATTGATAATGGTTTTTTTATGGCACGCGTGCACGTAAATAACCCAAGGTTTACAGACTCTGGGTTATTTGACCCACTTATGGATGAACTCAGAGTTTGTTGAACCTCCTTTATGGAACACACCCCTGGTGAGTTGTTTTAGGAACAGATAATAAAAGATCTATCTTCCCTCTGTTCTTTTTTGTTCATATATGTATGGAATTATGGAATTGTGTATAGATTTGTGTAATTACGTAATAATAAACTTGAAACTTTTCTGTGCTTTAGGCCTTTAACTCAGGAGGAGATTGCTCAGCGCCGCCAGCGAGCTCGTCAGCTACATGCTAACAGGATGTTAGGGGATCAGACCAGAGCAGAGTGTGTGAGTCCACCTGCTGCTACTAGCATAGGTAAGCTAACACCTGCCACTACTAGCATAGGTACGCTAACACCTGCTGCTACTAGCATAGGTAAACTAACGCCTGCTGCTACTACCATAGGTAGGCTAACACCTGCTGCTACTAGCATAGGTAAGCTAACACCTGCTGCTACTAGCATAGGTAAACTAACGCCTGCTGCTACTAGCATAGGTAAGCTAACACCTGCTGCTACTAGCATAGGTAAGCTAACACCTGCTGCTACTAGCATAGGTAAGTTAACGCCTGCTACTAGTAGCATAGGTACGCTAACACCTGCTGCTACTAGCATAGGTAAACTAACGCCTGCTGCTACTAGCATAGGTAAGCTAACACCTGCTGCTACTAGCATAGGTAAGCTAACACCTGCTGCTACTAGCATAGGTAAGTTAACGCCTGCTACTAGTAGCATAGGTACGCTAACACCTGCTGCTACTAGCATAGGTAAGCTAAAGCCTGCTGCTACTAGCATAGGTAAGCTAACACCTGCTGCTACTAGCATAGGTAAGCTAACACCTGCTGCTACTAGCATAGGTAAGCTAACACCTGCTGCTACTAGCATAGGTAAGCTAACACCTGCTGCTACTAGCATAGGTAAGCTAACACCTGCTGCTACTAGCATAGGTAAGTTAACGCCTGCTACTAGTAGCATAGGTACGCTAACGCCTGCTGTTACTAGCATAGGTAAGCTAACGCCTGCTGCTACTAGCATAGGTACGCTAACAGCTGCTGCTACTAGCATAGGTAAGCTAAAGCCTGCTGCTACTAGCATAGGTAAGCTAACACCTGCTGCTACTAGCATAGGTAAGCTAACGCCTGCTGCTACTAGCATAGGTAAGCTAACACCTGCTGCTACTAGCATAGGTAAGCTAACACCTGCTGCTACTAGCATAGGTAAGCTAACACCTGCTGCTACTAGCATAGGTAAGCTAACACTTGCTGCTACTAGCATAGGTAAGCTAACACCTGCTGCTACTAGCATAGGTAAGCTAACACTTGCTGCTACTAGCATAGGTAAGCTAACACTTGCTGCTACTAGCATAGGTAAGCTAACACTTGCTGCTACTAGCATAGGTAAGCTAACACTTGCTGCTACTAGCATAGGTAAGCTAACACCTAACCCGCAGGAGGAACACCATGAGCTCATAACGTCATGTTTTACTCTGATTTCAACTGAAAATGAAGATGTATGAAACATGTTATTCACTTCTCTAGTTATTGATAGTTATTGACAGATGTATTGATTAAATTCTTAAAAGAGAAGTTTCTACACACAATGTGAAGACCTGTTAGAAACTAGATGGAGGACAACGAAATCAGAAGCAGTAGAAAATGTCTGTAATCAATGTGTTTGAAATGTGATCAGTTCCTCCAGAAAGTTCACCAATGAAAGAGTTTGAACCAAGGGGGGCGGAGCTACAGAAGACCTTCATTGGCTTTGGTCGTGTTTACAGTGGAGTGGTTAAGAAAGGACAGAAGATCCTGGTGCTGGGACCAAAGTATGACCCCTCCCAGGGGTTAGAACTGGTGAGAACATCTGCAGATCATTGATGGTCCAGCTTAGTGTGTGTGCGTGTGTCATGTTATTGATTAACTTAATTCAGGACTTAAATAATCATGGAGAACATTTAATAAACAAACAATATTTTTTGTCCTGGTCAGCTCCAGGGGGCGTGGCCTTCCTCTGACAGCTCATTGGCTGTCCCTCATCTCAGTTGCTGCTCCATTGGTTCCCTCTACCTGCTGATGGGCCGAGAGTTAGAAGAGCTACAGGAAGTCCCTGCAGGAAACGTCCTGGGTAAGAGTTTACATATTTGTGTTTACATATTTACATGGTTACATTGTTACATGTTTACATATTTACATGGTTATATATTTACATGTTATGAGTACATGTTTACATGTATGTATGTCTACATTTTACATATTTTACATGTTTACATGGTTACATATTTACATATTTACATGTTTACATATTACATACTATGTTTTTTCTGAGTCTAGATAATTATACCCTGGATTAATGTCCATTAGTGAGATTAAACTAACCAAACATTGCCCTCAGAGTGAATCTAGATCACAACAGTCTGAGTTAAGCGTATTGATTTCAGTCTGGTTAATCGGCGCGCTCTAGTGACGGAGGTGGGTATTACAGCGTCTGACCAACCACACTGAGGAACTGTAGAACGTCACAAATGAGGAATAATTTTTTACAAATATGAAGCATTAAAATCCATAATTCAGACCAAAAACAACGTTGTTGCTGCACTAAAAGCAGAAAGTAATTAATGCAGGAATTGACGAGTGTTAATATTGAAATTATTATTATTATTATAAACAGACACACTGATCACTTTCTCTTTCATCTTGTCTGTGATGCTGTGTTCATACATAAGGTGTTTATATTTATAATATCTACAGGCCCTCAGCGTCACCACACAATACACGCAGGCTTTATCAGCTGACTTATCAGTCATCAGATATACATCTATGTTTCCTAAATGATGTCATCAGTAAATGAAAGGATTGCATCGATGTCTAAATCAGATCAATGTCGTGTTCAAACAATACCTTTAATTGGACAGTTCACTTTCTAAGAGATCTGATTGGTCAGGAGGCGGGGCTTTAGCACTCGCTAAGATCCTAGCCAGAGAAGAAACCTGCTCGTGAGCAGACTGTTACCATGGTGACTTAGTTTTGTAGTAAGACATTAGCGAGCTCTGTAGTCCAGCACACACTGATTAAATCTCGGAGCTAATCTAGATTAATATTATAGGTTCTAGATGTTTACATGTTTAGGTTTTCATTTATTGAATTTTGATTCCACAAACCGATACCTTTCTATCCATGGCTTTAAGCTGTCATTTCTGTTGTATTGTTGGGATTGGCCACCAGGGGGAGTTCTTTTCACAGAAAATGTTTAGAAATGTCATTTTAAAACATTTTTACCTAATATATAAAGGTTTTTTGTAACAAGCAGAGAATAAAATAAAATCCTGTTCCTTGTATTTTGCTTCACAGTATTTAATGTTTGTGGTTTAAGTATTGGTATCGATTCAGTACTCAGGATCAGCATGTACACATGTCCAAGTATCGTTTAGTGGTATCGGTGCGTCTCTACTCTCTGTTTGAGGAGTAAAATAATTTAACCAGCTGTTCTACTTTAACCAGCTCTACACTATAGACATCAATATCTGATCACAGCTAAAACGTCTACGCAGTTTCACAAAAAAACTAACAACTCAAAAAGTTTAAAAGTTAGAAATGATAAAAGTACAAGTATAAATATTTCTGAACATTTTGATGGTTTATTTGTCGAAATGAGACAAACCGTGTAGGAGGAGTTAACGCAGACGGAAATAAAAACTGATAACAATAGATTGCTGATCAATCTGATCAGAATGATTGAGAACCTTCACAAACTTTAGAGCAGAAGTCATTTGTTCTTTTATTTATCATCAGTTTATTGAATGTATCCAGTAAGTGTGTGTGTGCATGTGTGTGCGTGTGCGTGTGTGAAGGTTGTGAATGATAAACCTGATATCTGGTTCATCAAGTGAGAGATTTGCTGCATTGGTATCTGACTCCTCAATCGATAGGAATTAGCCATAAATACCTAGATGAATCGATTGCAGAGTCATGGATCAGGTATCGAGAGTCTTTGAATCAGTTGATGGCGTCACACACACACGTTAGCGTCTCTAAGCTCCACTTAAGAACTACACCAGTGCTGAAGCTGCTGGTGAAACCAAGCCTGTGTTCCCTCCTATCTCCTTTCCTATCCACTGTTCCCTCCTATCTCCTTTCCTATCCACTGTTCCCTCCTATCTCCTTTCCTATCCACTGTTCCCTCCTATCTCCTTTCCTATCCACTGTTCCCTCCTATCTCCTCTCCTATCCACTGTTCCCTCCTATCTCCTTTCCTATCCACTGTTCCCTCCTATCTCCTCTCCTATCCACTGTTCCCTCCTATCTCCTTTCCTATCCACTGTTCCCTCCTATCTCCTTTCCTATCCACTGTTTACTCCTATCTCCTTTCCTATCCACTGTTTACTCCTATCTCCTTTCCTATCCACTGTTCCCTCCTATCTCCTTTCCTATCCACTGTTCCCTCCTATCTCCTTTCCTATCCACTGTTCCCTCCTATCTCCTTTCCTATCAACGTCAGAGTTCTCTATAAGCTCAGTAAAAGAGACTCATTTCTACCTCCTTTAGCCTAGGAAATACTGATACATCCTTTACTAAAGGAGAACACACAATGATGACCCACAATTCATTGCGGTGACAACATTTAAAGGGACACGCACACCCGAGTGCTCACAGCACTTTGAACAACTTTAAATAATGTAAAACCCATATATTATTATATATTATCAGATTATAACTGATATAAAACAGACACTGAGAGGAGGAGGAGACATTCTGACCTTTAAACACACAGAGGACAGTGATGATGAATAAAAAATACAGACATACTGTAAGTAAACTACATTACTGTGTGTAAAAGATAAAACCTATAATCATTGACCTGTGAGTCAGACTTAACTGTAATGTGAGAATATAAATGTCTACTTTGGACCACATTACCAGGTACCCCTGGTTTAAATGCATATTGAATCGTTAATCACAGAGTTGTGCAACCCTAGTGTTTATGTGATCTACATTCTCTGA
>NW_021144870.1:26358-31358 GCF_900634775.1 Gouania willdenowi | reverse complement strand
TAAGACTCAATCCAAACGATCAAAGTTATTGATGGAAATGCTGAGCTGAGGGAGCAGGAGCTCAGGGGGCTCAGGGAGCTCAGGGAGCTGGAGCTGAGCGTGGAGGTTCTGCAGCTGGACTCTCTTGAAAAAAGCTTCAAAAATGTTTTATTTAGATATTGAAAGTGTGTTTATTGTCTGCTCCACGTGAACAACATGCTGACATAAATAATTGTTTTTATAATTTAGTTAGTTTAGTATGTTAAATGGACATGATTTATATAGAGCTTTATCACCACGGAAACAGTCTCAAAGCTTTACATATCAGCTCATTCACCAGTGGGACAGGACTGACATGCAAGGCACTAGTCGACCACTGGGAGCAACTTAGGGTTCAGTGTCTTGCCCAAGGACACTTCGACACATAGTCAGGTACTGGGATCGAACCCCCAACCTCTCGATCAGAAGACGACCCTCTACCACCTGAGCCACGGTCGCCCTACATCTAATACAGTCTAATTAATTATCTTGAATTTTTAGGTTCTCATAATTACTGTGTGTGTTTAGCGTTAATGATCGTCATTATCAATGAAAAAAGGACTTTAGCATTAAATTCAAAAGTTTGTGTCATATTTCTATTCCCCACCAGGGGGAGCACCCCACACTTTGAGAAGCACTGGTTTAAAGGTCCTGGTAGAGCAGCAGCAGGAGGACACGCCTCTAGTGGTGATGTCATCACATGTTTTTAATCTGTAGCATGTTTTTCTTTAGTCCTCAGTAGATGAACACGCCCTGAACCACAGAATAAAGAAATATTCCATATATTTCTACAAGTTTCAGGATATTAATAATATAAATGTAGAACGCACATTAATAGTTTAATATCCCAATAAATATTAACATTTATACTATAAATTAAAACAGATCAGATTATTTATTACATTCACACATGTAGTTATGAACCAATGAAAATAGTAAATAAAGTTCATATTTCCAGAGTGTGTGAGTCTAGAACCAATGTATATCTGTGACTAATCATTAGTGATGTGAACAGTCTATGTTCATAGCTCTATACTGATCACATAACAGGGAGCTGAGACATATGCTAAGTAGTTTACTGAACATGTTCCAGACCCAAACACACACTGACTATTTAGAGGAGCTGACATGTCCACCAGATATGATGTATAGCAGATCTATTTCTATATTCTGAGAGAGTGGGTGGAGCTTATTACTATACCATATTTACCTTTATATGTGATGGAGTTGTAGTTTGTTTATACAATGAACAAAAATATTTCTCATGAGCTGAACTCAAAGATTTAAAACATTTTCTATAAACATTAAAAACAAAACCAGTATCAATAAACTGCACCTGTGTGGTTGTCCATAACGTACCATAACTCCACCGTTACCATGGCCACGCCATCCACAACGCTGACATCAGCAAAAGTCCAACCAACACAGGTGCTTTTTATTGATGGTATTTTGAAAACACAGACATACAGTGAACAGATCCTGAAGTTCATTGTTGTCATTTATCCACGACCATCACCTCATGATAATGTACGACCTCCATATGTAATGTTTGTTATTGTGATATGAAATGTTTTTAAATGTATTTCTATGTTGTGTTTCCTGCCGAGGGACAACAGATGAAAATTATCTTTGTTTTTTGCTATAATCTGGCATATTTTCAGTGTATTACAGATGTTCATAAATATACACTGTCTCTATTAAATATACAAAATAAAAATGTTTTACATCTGTGTGTTCAGCTCATGAAAAATGGGAGCAAAAACAAAAGTTGTTGAGTGTACATACGTATCTATAGATGTGATGATGTGGTTCTGTCTCTTCTCTATAGTTTTGCTCAGATAGAGATCAGATGTTCTGAGCCCATTATTCCGTTCAGAGAGACGTTGGTTCGTCCTCCAAAGGTTGATATGGTTAATGAAGAGCTGGGAAAACAGCAGAAGATAGCTGTCATTCATCAGGTTAGAGCATTAACACACACACACACACACACACACACCTCACTGACTGTGTGTGTGTTTCCAGGTCAAAGACGACTCCTCTTATTGGTCCCATGTTGACTCCTCTGGTCTTGTTACCATAACGACTCCAAACAAACTGTCCACTGTGTGTGTGAGAGCACTGCCTCTGCCCCAAGGTAACGATTCAATATAATCAATATAACTTTATTTACAATCAATATAACTTTATTTACAATCAATATAACTATTTATAATCAATATAACTATTTATAATCAATATAACTCTATTTACAATCAATATAACTATTTATCAGAATTAGAATCAGAATCTTTTATTGACCAGGTACAGTTTAGAACAATACGAGGAATTTGACTTGGTAGTTGCAGTGAAAGAAGACACATCAACACACCGGAGCAGCCTTTTGCTTTATTTACAATCAATATAACTATAATCAATATAACTATAATCAATATAACTCTATTTACAATCAATATAACTATTTATAATCAATATAACTCTATTTACAATCAATATAACTATTTATAATCAATATAATTTTATTTACAATCAATATAATTTTATTTACAATCAATATAACTTTATTTATAATCAATATAACTTTATTTATAATCAATATAACTATTTACAATCAATATAACTTTATTTACAATCAATATAACTTTATTTACAATCAATATAACTTCATTTACAATCAATATAACTTTATTTACAATCAATATAACTTTATTTACAATCAATATAACTTTATTTATAATCAATAAAACTTTATTTATAATCAATAAAACTATTTGTAATCAATATAACTTTATTTATAATCAATAAAACTATTTATAATCAATATAACTTTATTTGTAATCAATATGACTTTATTTATATCCAATATGACTTTATTTATAATCAACATGACTTTATTTATAATCAATATAACTATTTATAATCAATATAACTATTTATAATCAATATAACTATTTATAATCAATATAACTATGTATAATCAATATAACTTTATTTATAATCAATATAACTTTATTTATAATCAATATAACTTTATTTACAATCAATATAACTTTATTTATAATCAATAAAGATTTATTTATAATCAATAAAACTATTTGTAATCAATATAACTTTATTTGTAATCAATATAACTATTTTTAATCAATATAACTATTTATAATCAATATAACTTTATTTATAATCAGTATAACTTTATTTATAATCAGTATAACTTTATTTATAATCAATAAAGATTTATTTATAATCAATAAAACTATTTGTAATCAATATAACTTTATTTGTAATCAATATAACTTCATTTGTAATCAATATAACTTTATTTGTAATCAATATAACTATTTTTAATCAATATAACTATTTATAATCAATATAACTTTATTTATAATCAGTATAACTTTATTTATAATCAATATAACTTTATTTATAATCATTAAAACTATTTATAATCAATATAACTTTATTTGTAATCAATATGACTATTTATAATCAATATGACTATTTATAATCAATATGACTTTATTTACAATCAATATGACTTTATTTACAATCAATATAACTTTATTTATAATCAATATAACTTTATTCGTAATCAATATAACTATTTACAATCAATATAACTTTATTTATAATCAATATAACTTTATTTGTAATCAATATAACTATTTATAATCAATATAACTTTATTTATAATCAATATAACTATTTATAATCAATATAACTTTATTTATAATCAATATAACTTTATTTATAATCAATAAAACTTTATTTGTAATCAATATAACTTTATTTGTAATCAATATAACTTTATTTATAATCAATATAACTATTTATAATCAATAAAACTTTATTTATAATCAATAAAACTTTATTTGTAATCAATATAACTTTATTTATAATCAATATAACTATTTATAATCAATATAACTATTTATAATCAATATAACTTTATTTATAATCAATAAAACTTTATTTGTAATCAATATAACTTTATTTGTAATCAATATAACTATTTATAATCAATATGACTTTATTTATAATCAATATAACTGTATATATAGTGATGTGAAGTGTTTGCTCCTGATTTCTTATTTTATAAGTTTAAATGTTTCATATCATAAAAAAATGTAAACATTAGTCAGAGACAAGTAAACAAAAAATGCACAAAAAACAACAGAAAGATACAAAAAATACACAATGACTCCAAAAAATATACATTACAGAAAAATACACCAAACAAAATGAAATATAAAAATGAGTAAAAAACAAACACATTTATCATATTCATGTCTCATAGAAATAAACCAGATAAATTACACACTATTTATTTTACACCCATAAATAAACCCTTTATAACACTACAGAGTACAGTATGTACACCTCTATGTACATCAATCTTCAAACATATACTCATTTGGACATATTTGACAACTCTACTTAAGCTCCTCCCACTATATGAATACATACGTCCATCGGGCACTGTACTAGTTTGCTTTGATTGACAGTCTCAAAAACAGGAAGTGGAAGCCTATTGGCTGGGCGAACTTGGTGATTGTTTCCATGTGTATAGGGGTCTATAGGAGGAAGGAGGGACTTATATATATTAACTCAGTCAGTGCCATTGACGAGATAGCTCGTCATTTGCGTTTTTTCAAGGGGATTACTAGAAAACACCCTGGCGGAGGTCTCTTATCAATATCTAAGCTGTGGGGTGTTGTAGTGACCAACTGTACCCTGAAGATGGCAGCAGTGCACCTTTAGATGAGAGATTAGCCACTGATGCTACCATTAGCTGGGGAGGAGACACAGGAACGAGTGAGATTATGGCGCTACAGAGTGATAATGTGACGTATCCAGCAGCTCACAGCTCTACATACTAACACAGAACATGTGTGGACATGAGTGGATCATTGATTATGTTGAGATGATGAGATAAAACCATCAACTAACCGGGCTAAACGCGTCATTGCTGCGTGTCGGAGGGAGGG
>NW_021144870.1:0-25861 GCF_900634775.1 Gouania willdenowi | reverse complement strand
AACTGATCATTTAACTGTTTTCATTTATATTTATATATTTGTCATTCAAACACAAAGTCACACCCACAACTCATCCAAAAAGCATTCTGATTGGCTCCCGTGAAACGTCAACCAATAGAATCGCGTAAACCCAGATACATTATGACATCACTATAAAACTGAAGTGGTCGCTGCAGTTTACGTTTATTATTGTTTTTTCACTTTTATTTTCTGTAACAAAGGGTTTTTTAAATAAACTTGTGTCATGAGAAGAAAAAGCTCCTGTTGAACTGAGTCTAAAGACCTGCATGATCTAAGCTGAGTCTAAAGACCTGCATGATCTAAGCTGAGTCTGAAGACCTGCATGATCTAAGCTGAGTCTAAAGACCTGCATGATCTAAGCTGAGTCTGAAGACCTGCATGATCTAAGCTGAGTCTAAAGACCTGCATGATCTAAGCTGAGTCTAAAGACCTGCATGATCTAAGCTGAGTCTAAAGACCTGCATGATCTAAGCTGAGTCTAAAGACCTGCATGATCTAAGCTGAGTCTGAAGACCTGCATGATCTAAGCTGAGTCTAAAGACCTGCATGATCTAAGCTGAGTCTAAAGACCTGCATGATCTAAGCTGAGTCTAAAGACCTGCATGATCTAAGCTGAGTCTAAAGACCTGCATGATCTAAGCTGAGTCTAAAGACCTGCATGATCTAAGCTGAGTCTAAAGACCTGCATGATCTAAGCTGAGTCTAAAGACCTGCATGATCTAAGCTGAGTCTGAAGACCTGCATGATCTAAGCTGAGTCTAAAGACCTGCATGATCTAAGCTGAGTCTAAAGACCTGCATGATCTAAGCTGAGTCTGAAGACCTGCATGATCTAAGCTGAGTCTAAAGACCTGCATGATCTAAGCTGAGTCTAAAGACCGATAGAGCAAAGCGCTGAAGAAGTCACGCTAGGTCAGTTCTCGACCCGTGGTGAAGAACACGTCAGAACCAGTAGAAACGTGCTGAACCACCCACAGAACCATTGGTTCTATCAGAAACACACTAATAACTATAAATATTCATTAATGATTGACTCCAGGTTTTATCAGCTGACTGTACATCAGATATAAATCTATATCTTTCAGTCAAAGGTCAAAGGTCAGAGGATGTAAACGTAAACAAACTCGTCC
The DNA here is from genome assembly GCF_900634775.1 of Gouania willdenowi. NCBI lineage: Eukaryota > Metazoa > Chordata > Actinopteri > Blenniiformes > Gobiesocidae > Gouania > Gouania willdenowi. Next base: position 24,711 of record NW_021144870.1, on the reverse strand, counting down.
AGTCTGTTGATATTTTTAATTTAACAGTGTTAATAATGTTATTCTAGAGATCGTTAGTGTTTATATTATTAATATTACACATTCAGACTGGGGGAGGGGCCAGGGATGTCGATTGTGGCCAATCTGAGCACTTTTAAAAACCAATGGGAGGAGCTCAGCAGCAGAATGGAAGCAAGGCTGTCCTCTTGTTTCCACACAGGTGAGCCTGGATCTCCAGTGGGTGGATTAGGGAATGATGGACATATCTGAGCACCAGGGGGGGGACTATATATATAGAATTATTATAGCAGTGTGAGATTTATAAAATAAATAAACATTACAGCCACACATTGAATGTAATTCCATAATTATGTCAATATCTTAATAAAATAACTTGACCTTTGAACTGGTACAGTTTCACACGATATCACTACAGTTGTATTTATTTGGAATGAACGCACATAGAGAGGTTTTAAGTACATTACAAACTACAATAATAGATTAATGTTGTATTTTTCTTCTGTCAGAACAAATGAAATGTAAAAAGTGTCATTTTAAAGTGAAGAGTTAGCGTTAGCATTCTGTAGCATCCTAGTGACACGTCTTTATAGAGTCTGATGACCTCACTATGATTTATCTGGATGTATTTATGACAAACTGTTAGATATTACATAACTGATATTTTTTAATTGTTTCATCTCTTTCACAAACAGCTGCTACATCATAACTTTCTTGTTCTCCATCATTCTGGTCATCAGACAGAACTTCTGATTCTGTATCTGTTCATAGACTTGATGCTGCTATGTTTTATGTGTAGATACATCTATAGATGATCTATAGATCATCTATAGATCATCTATAGATGATCTTCTCTGCTGGTAGATGATCTTCTGCATTGATGGTTATCAGGATTCTCCAGAGCTTGATGATGTGTTGAAACATCTAAAACCTGCTGTAGCTGCTTAGAATAGAATAATAATAGTTTTACTAATAACCTATTTTTTAGGTAAAATATATCCTATTAAGGTAAATACTACATTACTGCAAGTCTTGTAACATAAAAAATAACTTGTTGGTCCAAAATAATATAATTTACTAAAATAGCTTCATGTCTATTTTAATAAAACCAAACCACTTTGTGTAGTTCAAATAAAATGTGAACAGTTTTTAAAATATTTCAGTAAAATTAGAGGAACAGTTACACTTTAAAATGTTTTAATGACTCTAGACTTTGACCTTCATCTTCATCTTCATCCTTTTCTGCTGCTGGTGGATGTTTTTATCAGAGAACTTCTCCTACTGTAGCTCCCTTTGTTCTAATCCTCTCCTTCTAGACAATAAACTGTAAATAAAAAGACCAACAATATGAATGTTTGGTTATATTTTAACAAGACATTGAGCTCATTTAGCAAATAAATTACTGCAAGTGTTAATTATGTAACCTAATGTAAACCTACACGATGGTTTATTAAATATTCATCTTAAGTAAATATACTGATAAACTGTACCAGTGGTCATCATCACATCATATCTATTATTGGTTTAATGTAGCGTCTAGTAGGAATGTGCGATATGTTATAGTTTATGATTTATTGTCAAAAATATTCTCACTGTAAGAATATGTCATCCCACGATATAAACCATAAATTTGGGTTTGCCAAGAAAAAACACGAGACAAAACTGTTCGTTTTTTGTCATCGTATTAATCTCTGAAGAAAGAACGTTGTTCACTGAAGCTGGAGGGTCTCCACAGTATGCACCCCCCCCCACATACACACACCGCTTCCTCACACTAAAGCTAACTATGCTAAGCTAACACACAGAGCTAATGCTAACCACTCCATATAAGGAATAACAGACCAAATAAAAACACGTCTTACTGTCCTAAAACCATAGATTTGTTTATGTCAGATTTAACACTTTTATGAAAGAATAAAAACTAAACATGTCACATGTTGTGTAAAATAAACATTAGCATAAATAATAATGTCACTATTCATTCGTCCCAATTTGTGAAACTCAATATTTTTTAATTATATTTCACGTGTTCACAGACAAAGCTGGTCCTATTAGACTAATGTAACTATTGAGATTATTACACATAAATATACTGAATCATCAGTTTGGTCTGGTTTAGTTATAGGAAATCAGAGTTATTTATTATTTATAACTTTATGTAACTCATTATCAGATAAATAAACAAGATCCATCAACAGTAAAAACGCTGATGTTATTTGTGCTTTTCATGCGTTTTTTATTTCATTTTTTTAGAAAATAATTCATTTCAAGTTAGGAAATAAATGAATTACATACAATAACTCTAATAGTGATCCATATGTACAAATAAATTTCATAAAATATCATCTCATGAACTCTGAGTCAGCAGTTTTTGTAGCCTTTTAAATGTGTCTAATGTTGATGTATTCATATTTATTTGTGTTTGTAAAGAATCTGTTTACACTTTAAGTTGTGATTTTAAAAAAATTATTTATGGTTTTTATTTATCATGATTTTTATCATTATCGTGATTATACCATAAATTATTGGGATACATTTTTTACTCAATATCGCTCATCCCTAGCGTATAGTTTGTTAAGCAGGTGAGCAATAAGCTAATGTATGACCAGCTGTGAGACAGGCTACTTCACAACAGAGACAAATAAATGCATTTATTTATGGGTTACCTGGTGGTGGGCAGGGGGGAGGGGCTGTGTTTGTGCTGCAGCTGTGCATTGTCTGCTGCTGCAACGCACCTCCGTTTGTGTCCACTCTGCGTGTTCACGTTGACAGGGGTGTGTGTGGGTGTGGGGGTGTGTGTGAGTGTGTGTGTTTGAGTGTGTGTGGGGGTGTGTGTGTGTGGGTGTGTGTGTGTGAGTGTGTGTGTGTGAGTGTGTGTGTGTGTGTGTGTGTGTGTGTGTGTGTGTGTGGGTGTGTGTGTGTGTGTGTGAGTGTGTGTGGGGGTGTGTGTGTGTGTGAGTGTGTGTGTGTGTGTGTGCGTGTGTGTGTGTGTGTGTGTGAGGGTGTGTGTGTGTGGGTGGGTGTGTGTGTGGGTGTGTGTGTGTGTGTGAGTGTGTGTGGGGGTGTGTGTGTGTGTGAGTGTGTGTGTGTGTGTGTGTGTGCGTGTGTGTGTGTGTGTGTGTGAGGGTGTGTGTGTGTGGGTGGGTGTGTGTGTGTGTGTGAGTGTGTGTGTGTGTGAGTGTGTGTGTGGGGGTGTGTGTGAGTGTGTGTGTGTGAGGGTGTGTGTGTGTGGGGGTGTGTGTGTGTGTGAGTGTGTGTGTGTGGGGGGGTGTGTGAGTGTGTGTGTGTGTGAGTGAGTGTGTGTGTGTGAGTGTGTGTGAGTGTGTGTGTGTGGGGGTGTGTGTGAGTGTGTGGGTGTGTGTGTGGGTGTGTGTGTGGGGGTGTGTGTGTGTGTGAGTGTGTGTGGGGGTGTGTGTGTGTGTGTGTGTGAGTGTGTGTGTGTGTGTGTGTGGGGGGGGGGGGGGGGGGGGGGTGTGGGGGTGTGTGTGTGTGTGTGTGTGGGTGGGGGGGTGTGTGTGTGTGTGTGTGTGTGTGTGTGTGTGTGTGTGGAGGGAATATTAATTTGGACACTTACAAATGACCATGTCAGCATTGGCCACAAAAACATAAAACAAACAAAAAAAAGAACTTTTAAAAAGGCACTAGGTTGGTCCAGAAGGCAAAGGTCAGGTGCTTTAGCACCACCTAGTGTCTACCTGTTCACACCACTGCGCGCACACACACATTTACAGTGTGCACACACCTCCTTCTCAGTCGTAGTATTTTCTGCTACTAAAACTATCATTGCAAACAATTCCAGATTTCATGTATGGCATCACATCCCCTGCATCAATGTATTTGTATTTCCCCCTCCCATATTTTTGCTCCCCCTGGGAGATCCGCCTACTATGTTGAGTTTTAGGAGATTATGATTTAACCATGATTTAACTTCTGTGATACAGTCAGTAAGGGAGGGGGGCGGGGTAGAAGATGGTTTACTAGTGAGGTAGAGCTGGGTGTCATCTGCGTAGCAGTGAAAATGAATGCCAAGGGGGAGGATGTAAATAATGAAGAGAAGGGGCCCCAGGACTGAACCCTGGGGCACACCTGTAGTGATGGGGGAGGGGTTTGATTAAAAGGATTTGAGCTGGATGAACTGAATATAGCTGGAGAGATAGGATTCAAACCAGTTAAGGGGGGGTGAATAACACACTCAGGTAATGGTTTACATGATCAGAGTTTGTGATTTAATAAGTAGGAACAATTAATTTAAACTGTAAATAATGGACATGATAAATGGTGAATATGGTTAAATTAGCAAAATTAATCATAAAATCTGGTGAAAAGATGTTAAAAATGACAATAATGGTCAACATATGTGACATTAGGTGTAAAAGTGGTAGAAATGGTTTATAAGTGATGAACATGTCTGGAAAGTAGAAAAATGTGTAAAAGTCATTAAAATGTGATGTAAAAATGTCAGAAATGTATCAAAAATACATTAAAAGGAGAAAAATATGGCAATAAAAAGTGATAAAAATATGTTAAAATATGGTGAGTTTGGTGGAGTTGTAGAAAAATGATAAAAATAAGCAAAAATGGGTTGAAATTGTTCAGCAATATTCTTAGTTTCTTGAAGTCATCTAGGGACCCCCTCCCAGTGTCTAGTGACCCCAAATGGGGTTGAGAACCCCTGGTCTAACAATCAGTAATTTTATTGTTATTACAGTGATGGATCCTGATCAATGCCTATTGTTAGCTTAGCGATGCTAATCATGTCTGATCTATTGTTAGCTTCAGTCACTCAGGTTGATGCTCCTGAGACTAAATGAATTGATCCGTGTGATGCTGAAAGCAGCGTATTATTGATCACGTGATCAAATCAACCTCTGGTTTCACATCATCTTCCTGCAGTAGAATCAGATTAATCAGATCAGATTATTATTGGAAATGACTCTGAAACATTTAGACAGAATGTGTTTTAGTTTCATGTTGAAAATTCTAAATGCTTCAGTTACTGTATCTTTATTAAATATGCTTTGTTTATTTTGGCATGATTCATTTAAAATGCTTAACTTAAATATATATTTTGTCAATAATTGATGTTATTCCTGACTTTTGTTTAAGGTGAGGGTCCACGTGATGAATAGATCTGATTAAAAAAGACAGGCATTATAACACACTATGAAACCATATAGACTATATTCTAGATTATACTGTATATCAATTTTAAACGTCTCCTGGGCTTTGGTTGAACATGCAGATTTCAGACTCCTGTGGTAATAACAATGTAACGTTTATTCAGAATCAGAATCAGAAATGTTTTATTTGCCATGTACAGTTTTAAGGACAGTACAAGGAATTTGACTTGGTGGTTGGTGCACAAAACAAGCAACAAAAAGAAATAAAAGAAATAAAAACAAAACAACAAAGAACAACCCAGCAACAATAATAATAATAATAATGATAAATATAAAGGATGAGGGATAAATAAAGAATAGATAGAGAATAAAGGATAAATAGGATAAATATAAATATATATATACAGTGCAGCAGATATCAAGCTGGTGGAGGTGGTGATCGGGTGGGTGGGGGGGGGGGGGGGGGTTCAGTGGGTGACTTGGGGTGTGTTCATGTGGATGGTGGCAGAGGGAAAGAAGCTGTTTTTGTGTCTGGAGGTTCTGGTCCTGATGGACCGAAACCTCCTACCAGAAGGGAGAGATTGAAACAGTTTATGACCGGGGTGGGAGGGGTCGGCCACAATCTTTCCTGCACGCCTCAAAATCCTGGAGGGGTTCAGGTCCTGGAGGGAGGGCAGATTGCAGCCGATGACCTTCTCTGCAGAGTGGATGATACGCTGCAGTCTGGCCTTGTCCTTGGCCGTAGCTGCAGCGTACCAGATGGTGATGGAGGAGCAGAGGATGGACTGGATGATGGAGCTGTAGAAGTTCACCATCATCTTTGTTGGCAGAATGAACTTCTTCAGCTGCTACAGGAAGTACATCCTCTGCTGAGCTTTTTTGATAAGGGAGCTGATGTTCAGCTCCCACTTGAGGTCCTGAGTGATGATGGTCCCCAGGAAGCAGAAGTTCTCCACAGAGCTCACTGTAGAGTCTCCCAGGGTGAGGGGGGTGAGGGGGGCTGGGTTCTTCCTGAAGTCTGCTATCATCTCCACTGTCTTTAAAGCATTGAGCTCCAGGTTGTTCTGGCTGCACCAGGACACCAGCCGGTCTGTCTCCACCTGTAGTCAGACTCGTCTCCATCAGAGATGAGACGATGATGGTCGTGTCGTCTGCAAACTTCAGGAGTTTGACCGACTGGTGAGAGGAGGTGCAGCTGTTGGTGTACAGGGAGAAGAGCAGAGGAGAAAGAACACAGCCCTGAGGAGATCCAGTGCTGATGGTCCGGGGAGCAGAGATGGTTTTTCCCAGCTTCACGTGCTGCTTCCTGTCAGACAGGAAGTCTGTGATCCACCTGCAGGTGGAGTCTAGCACGTTCAGCATTTATTCTCCTGGAGAATAAATGCATTCAATATTTGACCAAACACTGATAAAAATGAAGCTGATCCAGGAATTGTGTGGGATTCATATAAAGCTTATATGATGGTTATGATTATATCATATACAAGTCAAAGGAAGAAAGAAAGATCTGCTAAACAACTGGAAATAGAAAATACAGTAAAACAATCAGAAGAAACCTATTACATAACAAACTGAATGAATATTTAATATTAATATTTAGCTCTAAATAATCTGGTAAGAAGGAAAATAGAAAGAGATTCACACAACAAACATGATTAGCAAGAAATGTATCTTATAGATCAGCTAAACAGGATGAAAATAGATAAAGTCAAACTAATAATCGTCAAATTAATGAGAGCTTCAAAATATTTGATGCTAAACTGTACAGTAGTGAGATTAATATCAGAGGATCAGTCTCTTATCTCCATATTATAAATACATACTGTACATCTATATCCACACTTCAGTTGGAGAAATGTCCTGGAGAACATTTAAAGTGATTTAATGAATCATTTGAGGGTCTGTGAGTCCATGTATAGAGTGAACATCACACTAATAGATCTATGCTCCTCTTATAGAACAAAATAATCTCCAAAATACTGGAGAACTTTGTAAATACAACTGTAGATCTAACAGGATTTAAAACTCTGTCGTTTCTATGGACACCAAAAACAGAATGAAATAAGAATACTGTACATGTCAACGACTGTATGAAGCACTGACAACTTCTGACAAATGGTCTGGTCCAGCCCACTATAGAGCATTAGCATTAGCATTAGCATTAGCATTAGCATTAGCTATCAGACAAACCCTGATATCCAAGGAGTAACGATTGGAATCAAACAACACAACATTTTACTGTACGCTGATGATATTCTTTTGACATTAATTAAACCCTTTCAATCATTAATATCTTTAACTACTTGTTTAAAATAATTCAGGCTAATATGTGGTTTTGATGTGTCATAAATAATGATCCTAGATAAAAACAGAACCACCTTATATTCAGCCTTTATGTTGAGCTCCATCTGGGTTTAATTACTTAGTAATTACAATTGTCCCCCAGCTCAATCAATTACATTCAGAAAATATTCTGTATAGTTCCTGGGTAGAATCAACCTCATCAAGATGGCCGTCCTTCCAAAATATTATACATTACAAATATAAACAAAGCTCTATCAGACTTTATATGGAATGGGAGGAAACCAACGTTTAAAGATAGAATTCTATGTTCTATCTCTACAAACCAGGATTATCTCAGTGTGGGTGAATAGAAGCTCAGACTCTGGTTAGATATAGAATTATTTTATGTAAACCTGTGAATCTACGGAGCAAAAGTCTGAAGGAAGTTCACACACAGCTCAGAATAACCGTTAATAACTAATGTAATGTAATGTGTGATAATATTCAATAACACTCTTAACAACATTAGTAGATAATACAAAGCTCTCACCACAGAAAACACGACCAAACTTTACACTTTGGCAAAAAGTGGTTATTGTTAGAATCCTTGACCTTTTTAAGATGTTTGAGTCATTGAAGGATCATATATCAAATATAGACTTTTACTAATATTTACAGGTCAGGCACTTTGGAAATCTCAAACGACTCAAACTTACTGGATGGATTTTTTATTCATATCCATATTCTATTCTGAGATATTGATCTTGAACCTGAATAAATTGTTATACTTTAGGACATCCTGGTGTACGTTGTTTAAATGTGTAATAGATGATGATGTGTAGAATTACAGTATAATATCTTGCACCATATCTACATATTTATAGTAAGTATAGAACAGGAACCTCACCAAATGACCCCAAATGTAAATCTTTCAAAGGCACCAGGTTCCACTGTTAGTGGGAATGTTTAAGTGTTATCAAAGTGTTATTAAAGTGTGTTGGAGAGGACCTCCTATCTCTGTGTGGACGTCTGTGATCTCAGAGGTTGTGACTCTGGAAACACTTGGACATCAATGGAAGGACTTTTTCTGCAGGAATGGAGGAAGTCACTGGAACTCCTGGGATTATATTCTGGATTTAAATTGGTGACTTTACTGAACTGAATTATATTTTACACACGTCTGATTTGTGTTTGGACATGAACATATTGTATTGGTAGATGTCACCGTACGGTATGGGCAAATACGTAAATGTTGCTTTATTATTTGGACCAGTCTCTATTATTGTTGTTGTTGCAGTGTTAATGGTTGTTCACTGTGTAATGTTTGTGTATTTTTGTTTTTGTAAAAAAAAACAACTAAAACTAATAAACAGAATATACAAAAAAAAAAGAAAAAAGACTCAGTTTGGGGTTTAAGAGAAACCACTGGTCCACAAATAAAAATCATGTTAAATAGGGATGTAACGATTCACTCAACTCCCGATACGATTCGATTCACGATACTGGGTTCACGATACGATTCTCTCACGATTCATTTTACAAAATGGGACTGTACTTAAATGACTGAAAAATATTCCTTTATTTTTTTGGGGGGGAAAAAACTAGAAAATACTGTATTATTTTTCATTGTCAAAAGAATTCCTCGATAAACTATTCAAACAATGCAATTTAACTAAAAATAAATCTTGAATGCAATAAATAAAGGAATAATACAAATGAAGAAGCCTATTCATTTAAATTCTGGTTCTATAGTAAACAATACAAAACTGCATAATAGTTATTTTTTTGTTTTTAAAAGTGCAACTGAAAATGTATTTTGTGACTTAACAATTGGACTTTAAAAAAAAAAAAAACAGTCTGCACTATATTTGCGTCAGATATTTGTTTGGACCAGCAGAGGGCGATGGTAACCCAGTGGTCGGTTGGCATGCAGCTAAGTGCAGTGAAGAAGAGAAGCTATGCTAGCAGACAGAGCTAATAGAAAAACGTGACTTTTACAGATATTCACTTAATATTACAGACATTCTTTTGGTGCTAAAGGGGTAAGGAATCATTTATGAATATGTTTAAGAGTAGAAGGAGGCCAGAAAGAAAGTATTAGCAGATTTCGCCCGCCGCCATGACTTCTGGTTAAAAAAAGTACTGCGATTCAATTTTCACAGCATCGATGTGAAAATTGATACCTATGAATCGATTTTTAACTGCCTTACGATTAATCGTTACATCCCTAATGTTAAATTATAGAGAGGGTACTCTTCATATGATGAGGGGGTACACGTGATTTGACAAACATGTGACGGGGTACATGGGACAAAGAACTATGAGAACGTCTCCGCGACAAATAGCACGTACCATCTTCCCAAGAATTCAGTAAAATGTTCCACTGAGTAAAACAAATAAAATTGTGTGACGTAAAATGTTAATGTACATTGAATTGCCTTTGAAACGATATATTACATAACTATGTTACGATAAATTTAGAAATTACTTTCAAAAATGTCTCAAAGAGGCTCTATAGACATCCGCTCATAGAATATCCATGTCAAATTACAGCCCGATTCAACGAGCATTAATGGAGAAGTAGTCATTAGAAGAATGTGGCCCCTGGTGTCCCCTGTGGCATGTACAGAGTAATGGGCCCCATTCATATATTGGAATATGTCAATGATTCTGTACCACCAACTGTAGCAATATTTCACTCACAAATAAATGAGAAAACAACTGTAATAAGAATTGCTGAAAAAAGGGAGGTGGGCCCCTAATCAAATTGAGCGAGGCATAATCGTAATCTATGTTGAATTATCTTTGAAATGATAAATCACATATATCCTATAAATTTAAAAATTACCAGAAATGGGGGGTGGGCTCCCAGCGTCTCATCATATCCATTCATACAGTATTCATACCAAACTGCATTCTGATCTAATGAGAACTAACGAGGAGTAGTCATTTGAATAATTATTAGGAATGTCCTGATCAGGTTTTTTTGTCCTTTGATTTTGAGAATTGGTCGATACTGAGTCATGATCTGATAATTCTATAATAAATTAAAAAACAGATCCAGGATTTCCCTTATTTATTTTATTCACTTTATTTTAACATTTAACCCTAAACAGACACTTCTGTTAGAAAGATTAAATAATATTAGATAAAATGTCTAATGTAAAAATGAATAGTGATTGATCTTAAAATACCAACAGACATGTTAAATAATAAAATAAAAGTACCACAGTGTAAAATAAGGCCAGTAATGAGCTTTTAGGAACTCTTAATGTTTAATAATCATTTTGTTTCACACATTAAAATATATGTTTTTATTGATGAAAAGTATGATAACTTCATTTTGTTCTTATTGTAGGTTTAGATCATGTAACAAATGTTATGGCAATTTTTATATTCATCATCATATCGTCAATTGTATGTTCATGTGTATAATTTGTCATGTTTTAATACATGATGACTCCATTACTCTTTGAACAGCTGAGTCATGTTAGATTAAACAGTACAGATCGTATTGTACTCAGTGCAACACAGTCTCTGCTGAAGGCCAAACACACGAACACACACACTATCAAGGACAGATAAGAGTGGCGCCCAATCTTCCTCATAATATACACGTCTTCATCATCCTCAAATGTTTCCACTGTTGCATCTGACTCCTCCTTCTCCTCACCTCAGGGTGGAACTTCTTCTGTTATCTGTATAAAAGCTAAATCTGTGAAACTGTTAGTTAGAGTGGGTCTTCCTTTTTGCTCTGCCACGAGCCTTTTCACCTCCTTGTTGGGGCTGTTTTTCATTTTACAGGATGGAAGCTTCTTTTATCTAGTTTTATAATAAGTCTTTTTTATAAAATCATCAATGCTTCAACTGGACTCCATCATTCAACCAGAGCATTAATCATGTCTCCAAATGAGGTCAACCGTAAATTTGCCGTGACACGTATTAGCGTCATTTTTTCAGCACAAACCAGCACTAACGATTGAGACCATTTTCACAGAGTTTTGCGTGGGGCGGGGGTCAGCTTCACTTAGGTAGGGTGGTCTATTCTCACACACAAACATACATGCGCACACGCAAATCACACAAACACTGGTGCACGCACAAACAAACACTTGTGCGGAGCAGATAAACACGCCCTCAAACATCTGTGCGCACACACACTAGCATCAGGTGTATATCAAAAATATATACCAGTATTTGGTATGAACTGATTTACCACCCACCCCTATAATGATAATAAATATACATATAGATCAGAGTCCTGATCAGGACATAATGTCAGATTCCGATCAAGTCTGAAACCATGTGATCGGGCCTAATTTTCGATCACATGATCAGATCGGGACATCCTTATTAATAATAATAATAATAATAATTATAATAAAAATACTTTTCATTTAAAAGCGCTTGTCAAGACACTCAAAAACAATTTACAGCATAAAAACAACAAGTATAGTGATTAGAGAATCAGAAAAAATAAAAGAAATGAGTGAGTGGGAGGTTAAACATTAAAAGCTGAGTGAAACAGGTGAGTTTAAAACATGGGAGGTCGGTGCAGTAGTGGATGTGGTTTGGTAGTGAGATCCATAGGGTGGGGGCAGCTACAGAGAAATCTCTGTTACCCCAGGTTCTGTGCTGGGTCCTGGGGACAGTGAGGAGGTTTTCATCTGAGGAGCGGAGGCTACGGGAGGGAGTGTAGGGGTGGAGCAGATCTGTGAGGTAGGAGGGGGAGGAGCCTGATTTTGAAGGCCTTTATAGGTGAGAAGGAGTAGTTTGAATTCAATGCGCTGAGGAACGAGGAGCCAGTGGAGGTTTTGGAGGACAGGGGTGATGTGGTCACGGGAGCGGGTGTGGATGAGGAGGTGGGCAGCTGCGTTTTGGATGTATTGAGTTTATTTAGGAGTGTGGAGGTTGTACCAAAGAGGAGCTATTGCAGTAGTCAAGGTAGGATGTGATAAAGGCGTGAATAAGAGTTTCAGCGACGGGGAAGGAAAGTGATGGACGGAGACGAGAGATGTTTTTGAGGTGAAAAAAAGCGGTTTTCAGGATTTGTTTGATGTGGTGGTTGAAGGAAAGGTTTTATTTCATAATATTTTGTGAGATGTCTCACTATGGGATGTCGCCTCTGCTACATTTCTCAGAATATTTCACTTTGCCAATCCTGATTGGCCGGTGAAGTGCATCAGTTTGATGGGAGAACCTCCCACCTCCTATGAAGGAGGTGCACTTCCTTCTTAACCCTCTTCTCTTCTCAGTGACCTCACATTTTTTTTAGCTCTGACCAGTTTAAGTGTTTGCAGGTAGGATTTTTTTTTTTCCTGCCGACAAACGCTGGCAGAGCTGACACTTCGTTTTTTAGACCACACCACGTTGGAAGGTGAGGTTAAACAGCTCTTACCTCACTCCGCGTGGCCAGTGCTGTCCTTTGCTGCCGCTCCAGCGTGCTCGTTGGCCTTCAGCGGTCTCTCACTATGGTGACAGCCCCGCTGCTAGCTATGTGGTGGCCTAGTGGTTAAGGACGCTGGGCTTGTAATCGGAGGGTTGCCGGTTCAAGCCTCACCTGGGCTGTCATTGTGGGATGTTGATCAAGTCCCTTAACCCCGAACTGCTCCCCAGGCGCCGCAAAAAAAATGTCTGCCCACTGCTCCTCAGGGATGGGTTAAATGCAGAGGACAAATTCCATTAATGTAATAACATTACATGGCCATTTAAAGGCGAAAGCCCCGATTTAATCTTTAATCTTAATCTTTAATCTTGCGTACCCCAGCTCACCATAGCTGCCATCCCAGACCACGGCCCTCGACGCACTCTGGGCTCCTGCGCACGTTGGTCTCCCTCCTGGCCTCACACTGCGGTGTTCGGCCCAGCTCCAGCTCCTATACTACTGTATACCAGCCACGGAACTCCAGCGGCTCAGCTGCTGTTCAAAAGTCAACACTGTCCTCAACGTCTTGGACGCTCCGTGCACATTGGCCTGCATCTCTGTTAGCACCTGTGCTAGCCACCACGAGGCAGCACAAGCTAAACCACCTGCTCTCCCGCCTGCATCACGCAGCAATGACTCGCCATTGTTTATGTGATGGAAAAATATCCAACAAGGACAGACACTAGGCCTGCTCAGGATGCCTGGGATTGGAGCACGCCAAAATGGCGATCGATCCTCGGCCTCCTGTCAGCACTGTTCTGCGTTCAGCGCCTGGTGCCTCCACAGGAGGCTCAGCTTCTGTGGCCCGAGAAAGGCCACTCCTCCTACACACATGGCACGGCTGCGGTGGATGCAGTGAAGATGGCCACCATGGAAACTGCTGCTGTTCACGGCTCCAGCTGGGCCTCTCAGCTGAACCTGGCAGATATCTGGAGGACGTCCTTCTAAACAACTGTGGAGAATATGATGGGGATTCCTCCGACCCACTCCTCTGGGGGTGGGACGAAGGGGACGTCAAAACCGGACCGTCTCCAGTCAGACCTGTCCCACAGAACCTATGCAGCTGCTGCCCTCTCAGGCAGACAGAAGGTCAAGAAGAGAAGTGGAAAAATCATGAGGAGAGATGGATTTCAGGTTTCTAAAACAAATGGTTCACTTGTCCTTGGGTGGGGTGGAGGGTGGGGAGGTGGAGGTCCATGGTGATAGCCAGATGATCAGAGATGCAGAGGTCAGTACTGGAAAGATGCTGGATGGTGAGACCATTGGAGCAGACTAAATCTAGGGTGTGGCCATGGGTGTGTGTGGAGAAGTTGACTTGCTGAGTGAAGTTGTGGAAACAGTAGAGCAAAGAATTCAGAGGCAGGTGATGTTGTCCAGAGGAGGAGATGAAGGGGGAGGAGCTGTGGGGTCAATGACTGCAATGATGAGACGGACAGAGGATTGTGTTTGAATGAAGGATATGGTTATTAAATATTATTAAATATGATTAAACGTTATTTAATGGTATTGATTGTTACTAAATATTATTCCATTTTAGTGAATGTTATTGATTGTTATTGATTGTTATTTTTTGTTATTGATTGTTATTAAATATTATTAATTGTTATTGTTACTGATTTTGTTGATGAAGCAATAATTAATACAACAACAATAGTAACATAATGTGAGAATATATTTTATGAGGAAGTGAGTGAAGGTGTTGTTGTTCTCTGAGGTGTGTTTAAAGTTCATGTCTAACATTAATGATCCCACACTGACCAGAACAAAGGAACCAATTACAGAGCAGACAGATGTTTAATGTGAACCATGTCCTCTTCATCCTCCCACACACAGTAGAACATACAGTATATGATGAGCTGCTCCAGGTTTACAGTATGTACAAGCATTGTTTACATAGAATAAAACACCTTTAAATATTCTACATTATTAACGTGTAATGTTGGTGTTTATCTTACTGTATTTACTGTATTATGTTAGAATGATTCAGTCATGTTTTCATCTGTAACTGAAATATTATGATTATTATTTTTATTATTATTATTATACTGGCTGTGTGTGTGTGCCACTAAAATACTTACTACACATTACTACCTCAATGAGTATATAATGTCTATATAGTTAGTTTATTATCTGTTCAGTCATTAAAACAAGGCTTTAGACAGAAAATAAAAAATGTTTATACATAAAGACTGAAGGGGTTAAGGCCATTTTACATTCAGCTCCCAATGCATCATGGGACGGTTGAGTATGACTAGTGTGCCCACCATGCAGCTGCTACATGTTTAGCGTTGAGGTGCTAGCTGTTACATATTTTTATCACAGAGGTGCTAGCTGCTACATGTTTGGCATTCAGGTGCTAGCTGCTACATGTTAGCATTGAGGTGCTAACTGCTACATGTTTAGCGTTGAGGTGCTAGCTGCTACATGTTTAGCATTGAGGCGCTAGCTGAGGTGCTAGCTGAGGTGCTAACTGAGGCTAGCAGAGCTTTGCAGGGCTTTAGTTTTCCATCCAGTGTTTTTATGTCAGAATCATAAATACTTTAATAATCCCAGGGAGAAATTATTTTTGTTACAGCACCAGATATACAAACAATATATATTAAACAAGCCACATTTATTAAAAACAATGTATGTATAACTATACATTTATAAAATATCAACTGTACAGATTAATTATGCACAGAAAGTGCAAAAAGAGAAAAATGAGAGACTGTGTGTGTTTGAGTCAGGTTACAGAAGGGGCGTGTCCACGAAACACAGCTTCTACTGTTTATTGTGTTGTGGTCTGTGCATCAGTTTTATGGGTATTAACAAGACAATAACTGCACTTTTTTAAGGTGTATTATTTTGTAATTAATGGTGATTAATGTGTCCCAGCCATATAAAAAATGTGTGTGTGTGTGTGTGTGTGTGTGTGTGTGTGTGTGTGTGTGTGTGTGTGTGTGTGTATGTGTGTGTGTCTCTTTAAACAGCCTCAGTCTGTGATAGGTCAGCTGAGGGACCATGTGGAGCAGCAGCAGGTTGAGACCCATTCAGAGGTGGAGGTTTGATCAGTGGAGCTGCTTCTCAGTCAGTCAGTGATTTATTCTGGACCAGACCATGAGTGCATCATCTGAACCCTTAGTGGGGACCATCAGGTCTGTTTCTGCACCAAAGAGACACAAGAGTATGAGGAAGAACTCCAGGAGGATTTATTCATCGTACCAGGACCACCAGGGGTAGGTGGGCTCTAATCTACATCCTGTTCATTATACACGTTATTAGATTTATTAAATCTAATCATTGACAATATTAATACACCGTCCTGTGCTGTGTTTATATCTCAACTACAGCTTCTTTTTAAACGTTCTGCTTTTTAAAGGGACATAGTATCAAAGATAGACAAACTAACGACTTCATTTAGTTTATTACTGAACCAAGTTTGTTCTATTTATATTTTAACCACAATTAGAAAACCTGGATTCAAATGAAATGTGTTTCCTACTGTAATGGAACAGATCAAACACAAATATGGGTTAATTTAATTCTGCATGAACAGGTTTTATATATATATAGATATTAGTGGCCATTAACCACTAAATAGTTTAACTATGTTCATTAACCATTTGAACTAACTATGGATTTCAAAGACATACTAATATATATTTATATATTTAACATTCTTGAGTAAATGAACATTTCTATCCATCTTTACTTTTAGACGTGACAACTTCTAGTTCATTTTATATTTTATACCGTTCAAGTCGGTAGCTCCTCCCCTTTTTTAGGACTACAAACATGGCTGACCAACAACAAGGCAAGGCAAATTTATTTGTATAGAGCATTTCATACACAAGGCAACGCAATGTGCTTTACATGATAAAACATTCAATTGTTTAAAATCAATAAGAACATTTAAAATCATCAGTAAAATCAATTAAAATCATCAGTAAAATCAATTAAAATCATCAGTAAAATCAATTAAAATCATCAGTAAAATCAATTAAAATCATCAGTAAAATCAATTAAAATCATCAACAAAAACATTACATCATCAACATGACCATAAATCTCTATCAATCATACACAGTAGAGAAAAAAGTTCCTTTAACTTTGATTTAAAAATGTTCACATGTGATGCTGACTTCAGCTCTGCTGCAGTTTGTTCCACTTCTTTGCAGCATAACAACTAAACACAGCATCACCATGGTTACTGTGAGCTCTGGGCTCCACTATCTGACCTGTGTCCATAGATCTCAGAGACCTGCTGGGTTCATACCTGACTAACATCTCACTGATGTATTCTGGACCAAACCCATTCACACATTTATAACCAGCAGCAGAACTTTACAGTCTCCTCTGAGGCTGACTGGGAGCCAGTGTAATGTGTTCTGACCTCTTTGTTCTGAACCAGCTGTAGATGTTTGATGCTCTATAAAGATATTATTTTACACTATCATTAAACTTTAATGACACTTTGTGTGTTTTTTTCTGAACATGAGGTTCTGGAATTTGAACATCATTTGAAAATCATCAACATTTGAGTAATTTTTAGTAAATATTTAACCTTTTAAACACATTTTAATGGTATTGGTTTTAGTGCATTTTAATCTCAGATAAAGTGGTCTTACATCATCAGACTCAGCCCCCCCCCCCCCCCCCCAACTCATTTTATCTCTAGAAATATTAAGATATTCATAGTTTCTGAGACATTAAAGAGATTTATTATAGAGATTAGAGACGCTGGAACTGTACCTGCTGTAAATACCAGTCAGACCTCTGGAAAGATGAGAAACTGTAATAAAACATGTTTTTATCCCCAGGAGAACCTCCTAAGATGATAACCATGCCTAGCTAGCTAACGTTAGCGCTCTACTTAATGTTCTCATATGAAACAAACTAATGACGTCATGATTTATTTTAGATACGACTCACCATAAGAGTAGAATCTGATTAATGTGGTTAAACTATACCACAACATTGTTTTATACTTCATTTATTGACTTCAACATGACTAAAAATATTATATTGATCCTTATCTGTTCTAAAGTCACAGATCATAAATGTTTAGGACACTAAATAAAGATCAACAGATCCTCGACTGTAATCAATGAGAACATACAGTATTTCTGCTTCACTGCACAGGTTCTCAGATGATGAAGATAAGGATGAAGAACGAGTGGACAGCAATGACCCTGAGGAGATGTTCCAGAACATTCAGTTCCAGAAAGAAATCATCGCCAACATTAGAACCAGACCCTGGCCAATGAGACGCAAGCTCAAAGTCCTCAAGTACCGTTTATTTTATGTTTTAGTCTATTTTTAGTCTGTCTTTTTATGATGCGTGTCAGTGTTGATGTCCAGACCTGATGGACATTGTTGAATATGGTTATTGATAATGTTAGCTTGGAGCTGATTGAGTGTTATTACATTGTTGGCTAACACCATGTTTACTATCTCCCTCTCTTGCTGTTCTGTGAACATGGGAGGCCCCTCCCCCTTGTCGTTCCTGACCCTCAATCCTATGTAGAAAAAAAAGAACAGTTTACAATACAAGTCATTTCACAGGAAACAGTAACAGAAGTGCTGATAGTGCATATATTACAGTACTGTAAGCAGTTACTGAAACATGCAGATGTTTTTGATATTTTTATAAAAGCTATTTTCCAGTAGAAATGTTCTTATCACACTTGTTACTGTATATCAGCTTAGATGTGACTGTACTCACAGTCCAGCCTCCCTCAGCGTCAGGCAGTGGTTGATAACGTGGTCAACCAGTGTTGATCTCATTGGTCAGATTAGGTCCTCTTTGAGAACCTTCTTGTCTTCCTCTTCCTCTACCTCCAGCATGGCCTCCTTCTCTTCCTCTGTTGATTCCTCTTTCTCCTCCTGGTCCTCCTCTTTCTCCTCGTCCTCCTCCTCCTCGTCTTACTCTTTCTCTGACTCTTTCCATTGTGTTTGAAGACGATGAACTCACCTGCTGCTTTTTATAGGGCTTACACACCTGATTAGTGTGTCTACAATTAAACAAACCAGTGTTTTCACACCTGATGACTGTGTTGAACCAATTGGTTGGACGGTGTGGTCATGTGACAGTCAGTGCTTTGGTATTTAAGGAAGTGACTTTATGATAGATTTATGTGTGTAATGTATGTTAAGTGTGTTTAATGTTTTATAAATCACTGTGTAGAGTTTAGCAACAAGTGTGAGGTTAACAATGTGTTTATAGATGTAGAAATATGGGCTGATGTTTTACTTCTTTAATGTAAGGTTTTACTAATAGTGTACGACTATTAATTTTAGTGTGGAAGATATCCATAAAAACTGTAAGGTGTGACAGTGAGATAAACAGGTTCTAAATGTGAGGAACCACTTCCTGTTCCTGTTGAATCTGGTTCTAGATCCCAACGCTACTGGTGAAAACAACTGAGGATAAAAATAAGTTACATAAAGTGATGTTGTTTGGGTTCCAGCAGTGAGTCAAGGAGACAAAAGCTTTACATTTCAAAAAAGGTGCTTTATTAGCCACAGACAAACACAGGCCAATAAAAGAGGTCAACTTAATGTAACATTATTAAGATAGAATGTGCAAAAAGAACTGACAAACCAACTCACTCAAATGAGACAGGAGTCAACTTAAATACAGTTTGGACCATACCAAATATAAATAATCAGAAACACATGGGATTAACAACCAAAACTAAGGGACAAACACAGCCCCCTTAACCTCAGTCCCCCTCTGCAATGGTCTGGTCCACTTAAGGCCGCCTCCAGCTCTCTCCAGGCCCGCCCCTCACCACCTCTGTTCTTAAAGGGACAGAGAATAATGTCAGTGTCAATTAGGGCTGGGCGATATGGCCTTTTATAAATACCGCGATATTTTTAGGCCATGTCACGATACACGATATATATCTCGATATTTTGCATTACCCTTGAATTAACACTTTGATGCACAAAATCACACCAGTATGATGATTCTATATGTCTACATTAAAACATTCTTGATCATACTGCATTAATATATGCCAATTTTAAACTTTCATGCAAAAAAGGGGATATCACAACTAAGTCAAAGTTGACATAACTGTATTTATTAAACAGTGAGTGGCTCAAACATAAAATTGTCAACAGAAAGTGCAAAATTGTCACAGAGACATTTCAAAACAAGACATTAGTGCAGGATGCAACTCACATGGCATTTCAAAACACAAAATTAAAGTGCACTTTTTGTACATAATGCCACTACAATATTTTAAAACAAATAGTGCCCTTTTGTGCATGTTGTCATTAAGATGACATTTCAAAACAACACTAAATTTAAGTGCACCTTTTGTGCATAATGCCACTAAGATATTTAAAAAAAAAAAAAAAAAAAGTCAGCGAGTTTAACGGTATGGTCATTTTCAACACCGCACAGACTACAAGCTGCGATATATCGAGTATATTCGATATATTGCCCAGCCCTAGTGTCAATCATCAAATGATTTAGGAGCTGTTACCTCTGTGTGGCCCAGCCATCACACACCCCCCCTCTTCTGGACTCTCGCTACCCCAGAGAGAGAGATAATCTACTGTTACATTATCTTTTCCTGGGATGTGTTGAATGGAGAAACAAAAAGGCTGTAGGACAAGATACCACCGTGTTATTCTCCCATTAGTATCTTTCATTCTTTTGAGCCATTGTAAGGCTTTGTGGTCCGTCTCCAGGGTAAACTCACGGCCTAGAAGGTAATATCAGAAAGAATCCAGGGCCCACTTGATTGCGAGAGCTTCTTTTTCCACCGTTGAATATTGAACCTCACGGGGGAACAACTTCCTGCTAATGTAGGCCAGTGGGTGGCGATCATGCTGGGGTCCCTGCAAGAGGACAGCTCTGAGTCCTTTTTCAGAAGCATCAGATTTCACAATAAAAATTTGGA
This sequence comes from Gouania willdenowi, assembly GCF_900634775.1. NCBI lineage: Eukaryota > Metazoa > Chordata > Actinopteri > Blenniiformes > Gobiesocidae > Gouania > Gouania willdenowi. The sequence continues at coordinate 3,988 of NW_021144870.1, read as the reverse complement.
GAATATAAAACTGGATTCTTACTCAGTGACTGACGTACAGTATGTCCTGAAAGGCTGCCACTGCTTCCTTTGTCCACTGTATGTGGTTCGGATTCCGAGATCCTGTCAGGTCAGTCAGAGTTGCCGCCCAGGCAGAAAACTGGGGGATGAAGTGATGGTAGAAGCCAGCCATCCCCAGAAAGGAGCACAACTGCTTCTTTGACTGGGGCAGAGAACAAGATCCCAAAGCCTTTATTTTGTTTACCTGCGGCCGCAGCACTCCACCCCCAATGACATGTCCTAGGTACTCAGTTTAGGAAGCTGCAAAGACACACTTGGCTGGATTTACAGTAAGGCCAGATGCTTGCAAACACTCCAGAACAGCTTGCAAGTGGTACATATGCTGCTCCCAACTTGAACTGTAAATGACAATGTCATCCAAATATGCTGCTGCAAAACTTTAAAATTCTCTGAGTACCTGATCCATAAGTCTCTGAAAGGTTGCTGGTGCACCATGTAATCCAAAGGGCATCACCGTGAACTGGAAGAGTCCCCATGGCGTTCTGAAGGTGGTCAATTTCCTGGGCAGCTCAGTGAGGGGAACCTGCCAATATCTTTAGAGAGATCTAGAGGTGTCAGATATTTGGCCTTCCCAAGGATAGGATAGGAATCAAAGAGTGATATAGAATTAAGGTACCTTAAGTATATTCAAAACCTTATGCTTCCGTCCTTCTTTGGAACCAGGACCACAGGGTTACACCACTCGCTTTACGAAGTGTGTGTGTGTGTGTGTGTGTGTCTAGAGATCAATGAAGTACAGCATCAATGCTACGACAAAAGGCGCTAGCACTGAGCATTAGCATGACAGATACAATCAGCCTGAATGAAAGAGCTGCTGACCTCAGTAGAACAATGATAGAACAATGGAGTCCTGACGTCACTGTAAATACCAAAGCTATACAGGAGTTAGCACGTTAGCAGAGCTGTACAGGGGTTAGCACGTTAGCAGAGCTGTACAGGGGTTAGCACGTTAGCAGAGCTGTACAGGGGTTAGCACTGTCACTACCTAATCGCGTCTCCATCTGGTCGGCCTATTTTACAGCAGTTCACGTACTATTTAAAGGTTGAATCCTGCTATTTAAAAATAAATAAAATTTTATGTTTTGAGTCAATTCTGATTTATTTTGGTTTTTATTTTCTGTTTGGTTTTTGATTGTCACTGTTGTGTGTTGTGTTTTTATCCGTTTTTTTTTAAATTAACAATTAAAAACACCACAAACAGTCACATATTTAAATGTGTACTGTTAATATATGTGACAAACTTTGTACGGTTGGTTTACATTCAAATAACAGCAGCTCTGTCGTAAGGATTGCGAGTGAAGGAAGTGATGAGGGATGTGAAAGAATTCGGTCCGTGAAAAGATTAGGTAGTGACAAGCACGTTAGCAAAGCTGCACAGATGTTAGCATGTTATTTAATTTATTTTAAACTTTATTCAAACAACAATACAAAAAGTGCAATTACAGCCACCAGGGGGAGACATACAGAGGTACGGCTTCAGAGTAAAACATGTGTTTGATGGTTTTAACATATTGTTTGACTTCATTTTCAAAAATAAAAAGCAGTGGTTTCTGTTTTGTATAACGACACTTGTGAATGTGCATTTAGCTAAAAGTATAATACGGTTAATGATATAGAATTGTTCCTTTCTCATAGATGAATATTCAAAATGGTCAAACAATATATGTTCAAATCATAAGGAGAAGTTCAATACAAGCAGAGATCAGATTACAGATGTTGGAAAAGGGGCGGGACCAAAACAGATGAAGAATGTCTTCAGGGTGTCCTTCACAGTAACAGCAGTTTATAGCAATTTCTTACCACCTCAAATCCAGCACCTGACACTGTACGCTAGCCGTAAGGAAGGACGCCGAGGTCTAGTGAGCGTGAGAGCCACTATCCAGGATGAAACATCTAAGATCCATAAGTACATCAAGGACAAGCTCCAACAGATGACGTGCTCAGTGAATGTCTCAGACAATGGGGAACAGAAGATGAGGTGCTGGAGGTTCCATCATTGCCAGGACCTGAGAGGGGGTCTGGAAAATCCTGGGACTTCCAGTGTCTAAGTCCCAGCAATGGGTCAGAAGACCCTCAACAATCAGCATCATTTCATTTGTAAATGTGACCATTGCTGGAGGACTCAGCAGGGGAGGGGGAGAGGGATTTTTCACACCTTACAAGTCTTTTCACTGTCGCTCTGGTTCAGTATTTCAGCATTTGGTCTCCAAAGTAGAAGAGATGAGTTAGCTACTAAAGCTAATGCTGCACACAAGCTAAAAAATCAATCAGCTGATCAGTGCTGTTTCACTTATCAACCTGTCCATCTTCTGCACTTCCTTCAAATTTGTAAAATAATATCTTAATAAAAATAATCATGGACCTTGTTAGAGAATGTTGAACCTCGTAAATGTACCTTTTCAAAGTGAGAACTCATACTGTACTCATACTGTACTCATACTGTACTCATACTGTACTCATACTGTACTCATCACAATAGAACATCTAGCTTTACTATCAATAATAACAATACATTTTATTTAGAAAAACACTTTACAAGTAAATAAAATTATAAAAAACTATCAACAATAAAAGTAAATAGAGAAAATACAAGAGTAGGAAGCAGAGGAGCTCTAACTATAATACATTAGATATGATTATCATCATCTGTAATACAGATTTCAATTGTCTGACTGTGGCACAAAAAGAGGCGTAAAAACAGAAGTTTTGAGAGGATCGTTCATTTAGAACAAGCAGAAGACTCGATTGACCATTTCTCACATTGTCATGTAGGGTCACCGGCCAGATGTGAAATGCTCTGAATTTGCATATTTATAGAAATAGCTTATAGCTATGGTTTTCAACCACTGGTGCCACGCTGACAGATGGAAGAAGACCATTTCTGTTCTCAGCAGCATGCACAGCATGGTTGACACTGAGGTAAACACCAAAAGGAAGCCAAACACCATCACCCAATACAACACCACAGATGTGATGGAGCAGGAGTTCAGTGTACGCAGAGGAACCAGTCACAGTGTTCTACAACATGATTGACATGGCAGCACTGAATGCATATGTGCTTTATCAAACATGCCCCAGGAGGAGGAGAGACGGATAGACTTCCTGTTTGTAACAGAGTTGTCTAACGCTCATGTGGGTGCGAAGAAGGCAAGGAGCAACTTCTTCTTCAACAACCTCCCACACCTGGTCCTGGGAAAAGGTCTAAGTGTCAGGTCAACCATCGATGCAAGAAAAATTGTGCCTCTGTACGATGTGTTGACTGTTACAAATACACATGTGGCAAATGTAGAAAGAACAAACCATGGCAGTGCCAGGTATGTTCTGACTAATGCAGAGTGAGGGACACACACACACACACACACACACACACACACACACACACACACACACACACACACACACACACACCTAATAATGCTTACTTTTTTAAATTGTAACTATTTGTTTTATTACTTGTATTTTGTACTGTTTTCCTAAACTATGATAAAATAAAACAAAAATGTCACACACTCATCACTAATTCTCAGCAAGAACTGAAAAAAAAAGTGGCTCCTCCTCCTGAGGCGCCTTGTTTACATAACAAAAGCATCTGTTTGCAGCTTTAGGAGGTGTTTGGTAAAAATGACCCTTCAGTGGGCTTTATAGATATAAAGATCAAATGACCCCTCAATGGGACTTAGGGTTAGTATTAAACAGTCAGCTGGTTCTACTGTATGTCTCACTGTACCATCATTCTCTGGTTCTCTGGTTCTCTGGTTCTCGTCTTCTCTCTGAGCGTTAGATAAATTAAAGAACATCATTAAACACACAGAGGAATTAAATTAAATAGTTTTAATATTATTAGGGGCACATTGTGGAAAAACATTTACTTTTTAATCTATAGTTTTCAGTAAAAATGTGACTCTGAAATATCAAGTACTGTATGTGT